>NC_133772.1:19042705-19136479 GCF_003597395.2 Chelonoidis abingdonii
GCGGACCTAATTGCAATCGCTACCGCTGTCTCGATATCTCCCGCCTCAAGCCCCAGCCAGCGGTCCGGAGTTTTTTTAAACCACCAATGCGCTCACATTCTCGCCAAAACGAGTATTGCACACCGGAGTCTCCACGAGCCGCTGCGAACTGAGGCGCAGGAACAATCAGCTGGCTGACACCTAAACCGGTGGCACCGGAAGAGGCAACCTGAATCTGCAGTTAATGTACATGTATGCCTTTTAGTGTCCCAGTCAAGGAACAATCCATTCCATACTTGATAGTCAATTTGCTATAAAAAGGTGAAACGGCAATGGAACTGTCATTGCATGTCGGCGTCGCACGTACATAGCAGCCAAACCCCCACATCCTTCGTGACGCATGTAAATGCCACTATCGAGGCAAAAGAAAATCAAGGCCTGATTAACAGCGCCGGCAAAGGACATATAGTAAAGATGCAAGGAAGTATGGGCAACGACAACCGCAACATGACACACCACAACAAAATAATGCAATTGAAAATTTATTGAGATAGTACAAGCAGGAGCCTAGATTAGCGAATAGATAACAAAAACTAAAACACACAATCCAAAATATGCTACTAACAAATAAAAAACTTCAGCATAGAATAAGATACTTACAAAACAGAACCACGCATACACGGGCAACAAACTCATCTGAAAACTACTGGAAGAGACTCGAGGTGATCATGCCGCGTTACGGGGTACAACGGAATACAGACAAATCGTTTCTCCCTCCCCCCCTGCACATGGCAGGGCGACTAAAAACTTACACCCATACAGAATTCAAGGGCGGCCCAACTGTGTGTGCGCGGACCTAATTGCAATCGCTACCGCTGTCTCGATATCTCCCGCCTCAAGCCCCAGCCAGCGGTCCGGAGTTTTTTTAAACCACCAATGCGCTCACATTCTCGCCAAAACGAGTATTGCACACCGGAGTCTCCACGAGCCGCTGCGAACTGAGGCGCAGGAACAATCAGCTGGCTGACACCTAAACCGGTGGCACCGGAAGAGGCAACCTGAATCTGCAGTTAATGTACATGTATGCCTTTTAGTGTCCCAGTCAAGGAACAATCCATTCCATACTTGATAGTCAATTTGCTATAAAAAGGTGAAACGGCAATGGAACTGTCATTGCATGTCGGCGTCGCACGTACATAGCAGCCAAACCCCCACATCCTTCGTGACGCATGTAAATGCCACTATCGAGGCAAAAGAAAATCAAGGCCTGATTAACAGCGCCGGCAAAGGACATATAGTAAAGATGCAAGGAAGTATGGGCAACGACAACCGCAACATGACACACCACAACAAAATAATGCAATTGAAAATTTATTGAGATAGTACAAGCAGGAGCCTAGATTAGCGAATAGATAACAAAAACTAAAACACACAATCCAAAATATGCTACTAACAAATAAAAAACTTCAGCATAGAATAAGATACTTACAAAACAGAACCACGCATACACGGGCAACAAACTCATCTGAAAACTACTGGAAGAGACTCGAGGTGATCATGCCGCGTTACGGGGTACAACGGAATACAGACAAATCGTTTCTCCCTCCCCCCCTGCACATGGCAGGGCGACTAAAAACTTACACCCATACAGAATTCAAGGGCGGCCCAACTGTGTGTGCGTGGCCAGCTTGTTGGAAAAACAATGTTGTTGAAACAGAAATGTCTCCATGCTAGTGTCTGTGTTAATGCAAATTACCTGACTAGCAGGGAGAAGAAAGACTTGCTAATAGCTGTTAGTACAAAGAGCCCACCCCCTCAGCCAGTGAATTTGGTTAAGCGAGAGAAATCAGACCTCAGAGAGAGATAAAGAGAGAGAGAGAGAGACACACACACACACACCTCTGTCTACAAAAAAAGCCCCTCCAGGAAAAGTTGTTAGTCACAGCTGAACACAAATCCTAGGGTACAACCTTCTGTTCCCTCCTTCCTAGAGCAACTCAACCCAAGTGTGCAAGCAGCTCCCTCCACTGCCTCACCCATCTCCCCCAGCCTCAGCAGAGATCCAGGGTCCTGGGGACTGGAGAGGGGGGCAGAGCTGCGTACAGGGGAACAAATAGTGAGGTTCCTCAATCATGGAGCTGAGAGGCAGATAAGAGCCAAGCAGAGCGCAGCCAGGATCCAATTGGCACTCACGCACACATGCCCCGACCTGCGGCTCGGTCTGCAGTTCCAATCCTAAAACACTTCCCTGTTCCACAGCAGATCTACCCAAGCTCCTTCTTTCTAATCACAGCCAGGTAAACAACAAGGGAGGGAAAAATCCTCCAAGTACCCTTTTTTTTTTTTTTAATAAAGTCACCCAAAATTGCATGGCCTGAATTATTGGTTTATATTCGACCTGCTTTGCAGCATTCCTGGCTGTACCATCCTGAGCTCCCATGCATACGCTCTGCTCAAGCCCCTCCCAGTCCGGCCCACTACCCCTTCCGCCCTCCCAGTCCTGAGCTGCAAACGAACAGCTCTGCCAAAGCACCTTGGGCTGACCAGACAGTAAGTGTGAAAAAACAGGACAGAGGGTCGGGGGGTAAGAAGAGCCTATATAGGAAAAAGCCCCAAATATCGGGACTGTCCCTATAAAATCAGGACATCTGGTCACCCTAGACCTCAATCAGAGCTGGGCGAATAGAGCAAAAGAATTGGATCCCCCCAACCCACGGGGATTCACGCCCTCCTTTGTGTTTGCCAGTGCACCAATGCCATGTAAAGCAAGGGTCGAGTCTCAAGAACTTCCGCAGAAAGCAAGAGCATCAGAAGAAACATTTGCTCACTGGGAGGTGAAAAATCAATCCTGGGGCCAGCCCTTGTGTAGAGGGGTGAATTCCACCCAATGGAAATATTCCTGCTGCTATATTTTATTTAGATTTCTATTGCTACTAATCCCAAAAGAGGCAGCTATATAATGCTGTACAGAAGGCAGTCTCCTGGGGGTGACTGCATCAGATGTAGGGCTGCTTTATTGGTCTGTCAGAGTTTTATCCTGCTGCCTATTGCTAGAGTATCTGAGCGACTTCCCTGTAAAATCAATAGCAATAGCAAAGTCCCCAGCAGACTCCATGGAGTCTCTGGCTCTTCTCCATTTGCAGGGTAAAAGCTTGGCTTGTGGCAGGGTTTGAGGTTTAGAATTTTTTTTTAATTAACGATTTTATTCATTTCAGCTGGTGCCATTGAAGAGGTGTCATTGCTGGGAGTGTCACTCTTAGCTTTACAACTGTTGGACCACATCCTAATCAGATCCCACGCACACAACCCATCTGAGGGGATATGGGTTCCTAAAGCAGCGACAATACAGATCCAGACTTGGACACGTCTTGCAAGGGGACACAGCCTCTGAACTTTCCTCTAGCGAAGGCTGCTGCACCTCTGTTCCAGAAAGCACTCTTCCTCCAACCCAGAAAAATTCACCCCTTTATGCTCCAGATGCATTCCACCACCACATCTGGCACAAATCCAAAGAGGGGAGGCAAGGGGCTCTCAGTATATCCATGATAGATGCACACCATCGGGTCCTCAGCTGGTATGAATCCATGTAGCTCTGATTTCAGTGGGGCACTGCTCATATACACCAGCCCTGAGACTCACACCTCGATCTGATCTACCTAGTCTAGTTCTTTTCATTGCATGCAGCACCCTGGTACCTGAGGCAGGATTGAATATTTCAGAAAATCTGGCTCTATGTAACTCATAAAACTCCCTTTTACACGATCCCACCCTATAAGAACAAGAAGTCATACAGTGACACATGGGTGGTGGGTAACTTGCATAATCGCAGTCTAGCTAGACAGTCCAGCTCCATGATTCTGTCACACACAGGATTAATTAAAAAATTATTACAGAGCAACTGTCCATCTGCCACAGCAACAGCTGTAGCTGTTCAAGACCTGAGGATTGGGCAATCCAGTCTCAGGCTTCAGGGAACCAACTGGAACTGTAGGGCTTGTGGAGGAGCATTGTCTATTCTATTCTACAGCATTGCCTCTCCCCAACATTCAAAAATCATTCATCAGGCTTACAAGCCCCATTGGATTTTAAAATAGAGTATGTCTGAGGTTTTTATTGGCCTTTTGAGCCTTTAGACTTCATGTTCTTGAGCTTTTCTCCACAACCCACAAGGGCTAGAAACTTTTTTTTTTTAAATGTGAACTAAGATGGTCATGTAATACCATGATTCCAGGAGCTAAAGTTTCAAGGGGGGGGGGCGGGAAAACACCAAAAAATGGCCAACGTGCAACACTGCTTCAAACATCTCCATGTATCTCCTGGTACAATTGGCCAGGTGCATTCTGAAGTGCGTTCACTTTCCTTGAAAGCATCAGGTATTGGCTGTGTCTAGAGCCAAGTATTGACAGAACAAAAAGGACTGGCCTTAGCTAGAAGCTAATTTCACTTTGGCCTTTAACTCCTTTGGGAAGCTTTGGAAGGCTGCTTGAAATGTAAAGCTGCCAGGACACAATCTGCCTGCAGCTGAGCAGAGCATTTGGATTGCAAGAAACTTCCAGTGAGAACTGGCTGCTCCCAAAAGGGCACGATCATTTGGGCAGTTCTCTAGGGCTGGAGGCCGGGACTTTGGAGATGGAGTTGCTGCAAGCTTTACTCAAGGGAGGACTGCAGAATTTGACTCCCATTACATCATCTGCTCACAGATCTATAGGCCCAGAGTCAAAACCAAGAGGAGGGAGGAGATCGGAGAAAATGAAATATTACCATTCCAGCACCAAAAAAAGAGTCTACAAAAGAAACACATCAAACTGGAACCATTTTAGCATTAACAGTTGGTCCCCCTGAAGACACGTAATTAAAGAGCAGCTCAGTTCTGGAGAGCGGCCCATTGAAAATAGCACTGTGGGGTTCTGGGTTTATTGTCTCAGTAACTCCAGATTAGATTTGTTCAGTTTACACAGGGGGTGGGGGCACAGGAATGGTTTTACTAATGGCCAGCCCCAAAAACTCTACCTGGGCTCCAGGAGTCAAACGGCACTTTGTGGTACCTGCACCATCACCAGGGATGCAGAGTCCCTCCCCTGGATTGTCCCCTCGGAACAATGCACAGATGGGACACTGACATTGACCCTCCAGTGGGGAAGGGAGGGCTCAGCTGTCTGCATAGCACTGCTCCTCATCCCTATCCCTCATGCGCTGCAGACCCGTGAGGCCCTGCACGGCTCAGAGGTCTGCACAGAGAGAAGAGGATAGAGATGATGATTCAGGGGGAAGGGTGGACGGGGTGGCAGGGGACACACCATCCCCGAGCCTAGGGCTGTTTTATCTGTTCCATAGAGCCAACCCCATCCCCTAAGGGAAGCCATGTGGCTAGGGAGTGCTGATGGGGATGCTTGTGGATCAAAGCCTAGTGCGGAGGTGCAGGGCCTCCAGATAGAGGGCACTGGCCTTCAACAAATCCCTTGGGATCCCCAAGGTTTGGCTTCATGGCCTTTTCCACTATGGGAAGGATGTGTGTGAAAATGAGCCCTTCTCCTCTCCATGCCCACATGGGAGAGCCTCAGAGTCCACTTCTGTCATAAACATACAGCTAAGGGTAGCATAAAATCCCTCCTTTACCTGTAAAGCCTTAAGAAGCTCAAATAACTTGGTTGGCACCTGACCAAAAGGACCAATAAGGAGAGAAGATACTTTCAAATCTGTGGGGGAAGGTTTTTGTTTTGTGCTCTCCTTGTCTTCTCTCAGGGACAGCAAGAAACCAGGGCAGGGAAAATACATCTCCTAAAGCCATACCTGAACTAAGCATCTAAGATTACAAATTGTAAATACTAGGAAGGAAATGTGTTAGATTATCTTTTGTTTTAGCTTGTGAATTTCCCCTAGGCTAAAAGGGAGGTTTATTCCTGTTTTGGTTGGTTGGTTGGGTTTTTTTTGTAACTTTACAGTTTTGCCTAGAGGGGAATCTTCTGTGTTTTAAATCTGATTACCCTGTGAAATTACCTTCCATCCTGATTTTACAGAGGTGCTTCTTTTACTTTTTCTTTATAGTAAAGTTCTGTTTTTAAGAACCTGATTGGTTTCTAGTGTCTTAAAAACCCAAGGGACTGGTCTGTGCTCATCTGGTTTGCTCTCAAGCCTCCCTAGGAAAGAGAGTGAAGGGGCTTGGTGGGATATTTTGGGGAAAGAGGAACTCCAAGTGAACTCCTAAATCTTTGTCTAACTCACTTGGTGGTGGCAGCGATACTGTTCCAAGGACAAGGAAGAATTTGTGCCTTGGGGAAGTTTTTAACCTAAGCTGGTAGAGATAAGCTTAGGGGATCTTTCATGCGGGTCCCCACATCTGTTCCCTAGAGTACAGAGTGGGGAGGGAACCTTGACAACTTCTCCCATCGGCTTCCGCCCCCATAGGTCTTTACCTCATGAGGGGATACAATGGCCAGATGTTTTAAGTAGAGGGAATGGGGAAGGGAAGCACAGCCACCCCTCCCATGCTATAAACAGGGAAGCCCACCCCCTATCCCTGGCTTGGGTAAGGCAGGGCTTCCATACAGCTCCACCCCTCACCCTCTTGCCAGGTGTGGCCTGAGATTCCCCCACCACCCCATTTCCATCCACTGCCAGTGCTGGACAGCAGTGTCCTAACTAGCAGGCACTAACACCTGCACTGAAGATGCACGAGCCAGGCTGGAACCTGACTCCCTCTCCTCCCAGCCGTACTGGCTCTGCAGGGCAAACAGGAGCGGGACAGTCCCCATTTCCACATCCGCACCAAGCTGGTTATTGGTTACGTGTGTCCGTAGCTACCATCTCTCTTCCCTGATTCAGTGACTTAGGAGGAAACGAGCTGTTGCATCTTTTACTCTCGACACAAAGGTGCCAGGGAGGAACCTTTGGGCACAACAGCATCCAAATCCCCACGTTTACTGACTATACACAACACAACACATCGGGTCTTGTCCCATATACACATGGGAAGCCCCCAGAAGAGCAACGCGTAGAAAGCAGTGAGCACCGGTAGAGGGTTCACAAGCTATTTAAAGGGATACTCCCCAATTCCTGAACGCTGCACTAACCAGTACAACGCAAGCTGTACAGTGAGGTGAACAATCCAGCTCACTCAAGCAAAGCTGGAGGGGTCACTCTGCATTTACATTGAGTTGCTTGAGAATAAAGCAGAATCTGGCCCATTGGGCTCAATGGAGTGGATCCTGCTCAGCCCATTGATTTAAGGGGCCATGCTGTTGCTGCCACTTCCCTTAGCAGTGTCAGTTTGTATGGACCTGACGGTTTCACACTTCAGCACATACCTTGCTTCCATTGCCGCTGTCTGGTCCCTGCTCAGGTCTTCAAGTGACTGTGACCTGGGCTGCCCTTAGCTGCTGTAAAGTGATGCCAAAGCAATACGGCATTCCCTTCCCACCCTGCATTGCTGTGTGAGCATGCCAAGAACCACTCCTTCCTCCATCAGTCACAATCCAGGCTCCAGCTCCTCTCTTTCTCCCAGATCGGGTCTTCCTTGACACTCGGCTGAGGGTGGCATCCATGTGTGGGAGATCACAGCAGATGAGGAGAAATAATCCCCCATTTTCTCCACCGTTTCCCAAATCAGTCTTCCTCCCAGAGGGACCTGGTTGCACCCCACTCTCCTTCCAGTTGTGGCGAACTCACATGGCCCCTTGCACCCCATGCTCCTGTCCAACCAATTGCTCCTCTACAGCTGCGAGACAAAATGGCCACCTCATCCTGACCTTCCCTGGCTAATTCCCACACTGCCTCATAGCAGAAAGGTCATCTCTGCCAGTGCCCAACGTGACCTCGTTAGGGCTGGACCCTGGTCCTGCTAGAGCTCTTCAGTTCCTCCCAGAGCATGGCTAAAGGAGGCCTCTTGAAAGCCATACAAAGCATTCCCATGCCTGTCTCCACAGCACACTCAGACCCTGCTGACCCAGGGATCACTTCCCCAAGGAGCTGAGCAACTCCTGATGCTGCTGAGTACCCCCAACTAACACTGAACTCAAGCACCGTGTAGGAATGAATCCCCAAGAAGCATGAGATTCCCCATAAGGGCTGCCATGAGACCACCAGCTCAGCCTGTCAAAAGTGGTGAGAGAGCACTGCTGGTTTTGTGGACAGGCATGCAAAAAAGACTGATTTCAGTTTCTGTGTCTGCCACAGATTCTCTCTGTGACCTGGAGCAAGTCACTTCATCTCTGTGTGCCTCTGCTTCCCCTCTGTGAAGCAGGGCTAATAACAGTTTTCCTCCCATACTTTGTCTGCTCTATTTAGCCTTTGGGGTAGGGACTGTCTCACACTCTGTGTACATGCAGCCTCCAGCACAATGAGATCTTGAGAAGCTATCAGAATACAAACAAAGAGACTGTGCTACGCTACCACAATCGGCTTCGCCCATGACCCCAGGGGAATCGTCTTTCTGGGTCACTCATACCCCACTTCCTCTGTCTCCAGCCAGCCACATCAATGTTTCTCCAATTCATTTCCATGCTAACTGCATGTAGAGGGAAATTTGTATCTGTGCTCTCAAATTTCCCCTGTAAAATGACACTGGGCTGGCAAATTGGCATGAGATGTGGAGTGTGAAATTATCTAGGATGCTGGTCTCTCTGTGTCTTTTTCATGAAAGCACAATTCACCAAGACTCCCTGCAAACACATACATCCCTTACCATAGCTTCGATTTCCCTCAGGTTAGACTCATTCCTTCATGCCTGAACCACACACATCAAAATATTGCACCAACTGCCGATTACACACTCCCTCCCCAAGTCCCATGTCCGTTCATCAGTTCTCACCACACACCCCTCTAACAGGAGCCCAGATCTCGGTGCTTTCTGCTCCATTGCCATTTTCTGTGAGAAGATGTAGGCGCTGCCCTGCTTATACCACTTGTACACAGAGAGCTATTCATATCCCTGGGTAAGCAAACCAACCCACAATACTCCAGCAGCAGCCGCTAGCACTTATGCTTTCACAACAACCTCTTGCAGTGTGCCAGTAGTGATCCACATGGGCTGATGGGGCAGGGAAAGCCAGCTAGTTACTACATGGGGCTGCCACTGCAGATCTTCAAGTTCCTCACTGGAGGAGCAGGAAATAAGGAGAAGCTACCCAAGCTGTCCGTATTTGGGAACCCGATTCCAAGAGTAAGGGGAGGAAACAGGAGTTCCCCTGCAGGGCCTGTGTGGAGCAGGGGGTAAGAATATGGCTGCAGAGACCACAGGTGGGCATGGCCTCCATTTTGGTAGGTGGAGGGACTGTGGGGACCATCCTCACAGCAGGCTGCGGCTACTGTACTATATAATGTTTGAATAAAAGAATAATTTAATTGTTCAAAAGTATTCATAGCTTGGAATGTAATGTAAAGACCACCACACGAGTCACTAGGGGGACTGAAGCTGCCAGAGGGAGGGGATGGTCCCAGGGAGCAACGGGAGATGATAGGGGGTCTAGGTAGCACTTGCAGTGGGAAGGGGGAGCAGAGGACCAGATAGCAGAGAAAGAGGCAAAACAGGGGAGCGGGAGGAAGGTGTCCACAAGACTGGCTCTCTGGGAAGAATTAGCCCGCCCTCAGAAAACAAGTTTGAGAACCCCCTGCCCCAGCACCTTGCATCCCAAAGCACTTTACAGGCCTATCATCTGTCTACACACCCCAGCCAGCAGGCAGCCACCTCTCGGGCATACCAAGCAACTTAGGACAGAAAGCGATGAACGAGGTTTTCTTACATTGAAACAAGGATTCATTTTAGGGAGGCAGAACGAGGAGTTACCAGAATCAGATCAAAGCACTAGCCCCAAAGGCCTGTACCCTTAAGGGCCATGGGCTCTTTAATGGCCACAAATGATCAGGAGATCCACCTTACATCTCCTGCGAAGACGAGCACTCCAATGCAGAGCAGTGCCCTTCCCCACCGTGCTGGGGCATTGTCTCAGAGGGAAGAGCACTCAAGCAAAGATACAGTGCACCTAACGGTTAGCGTTTAAACCATTGCTAGAACGTAGAGAAGATGTATCCTAACTGCCAAAGCCTTCTCTAGCATTCACATTCCACTGTTTCTCGCCCTGCCAGCTAGCTTGCGGTGCCTCGCAAGAGCTCTTCAGCAGTCTACACATGCATATGGTATCCCCCTTGAGAGATCTCCCCTGAGCCAGTCCCTCTTTCCCCATTACCTGCATTGACAGCTGTGCAGCTACAGAAGCCCCTGCTCAGTCCCACCTTCCCCCCACCTCCCCAACTGGTATTGGCACACGGGGGGAGGGAAGGCTGCGGCATAACCGCATGTTCTGACTCTCCCCATTGGTTCTCAAAGCCCCCGGGTTTCTCAAAGCCTGACACACAAATGGATCACTCTAGGGGCTGACAGCTGAGGCAGCCTCAACCATAGCAGCTGGGTTTCACCTGGGGTGATCTGGAGGATCCCTGGCTGCAAGAAACTCCTCCCATTATAAAGCTATTTCCTGCTTTCTTTTTAAGCACTCCTCCATCCTCAACCTGAGGCTGCCCTCCTTCCCTCATTCGGTTCATTTATGTTCTTGTTTAAGTCCAGCCCACTCAAAGTGCACTGTATGAGTGCCCCAGCTAGAGAAGGCAACACGGTCTAGGACTTAACGCAGGGGGCTGGGAGACAGAACCCACCCCCAGCTCTGACACTGACTCAACATGTGACCTTAGGCAAGTTGCTTCACCTCTGTGCCTCAGTTTCCTCACTTGTGTGGAGGAGAGAAAACTTGACCGAGCTGAGATTTGTCCTGGGTAGCCACCGCAAGGGCCCCAAAGCTGTGGGCCAAAGAGCACATCATATACTTAACATATTATAACTGGAGGAGGAGGAGGGTCTTGAGGCTAACACAACGGTCTGGGAGTCAGGAACGCTAAGTTTGGTTTTGATTCTGCCCACTGACTTACTGTGTATCCTAGGACAAGTCACATCACCTCTTCAGTTGTGAGTCTCAAAGCCCACTAGGGGGGTTATTGCCCTCTTTATCTCATTGATATTCATGCGTCCATGGACTTCAAACATAAATTTGATTCCAAAGCCCTTCCAGCCTAGTGGCTAGAACACTGGACTGGGACTCAGGAGGCCTGAGTCGTAGTTCTCCCTTGGCTACTGGGTGACTTTGGGGAAGTCATTTTTCCTCTGTGTCTCAGTTTCCCCTTCTATAAAATGGGGATAAGGATGCTGACCTCTTTTGCAAAGCACATTGAAATCTACTGATGAAGATCACAATCTAATTGCTAGGTAATATCATCAGCCCCCTTGGAGAAAGAGGCTAAACTGAAGCAAAAAGATAGATTTTCAAATCTTCTAGCTATCTAAGGCATTTAGCTACCCAATTCTTATTTATTTCATTGGGAGCTGTGTAGCTCAATGCCCTAGCTGCCTTTGAGACGCTCCATCTTTGTGCCTCAGTTTCTTCATCTGGATAATGAGGACAATGATTTTCACCCACTTTTACAAAGCCTCTGAGATACTGGGATGAGAGCTGCAGGCTATTCTAGGGACAGTGCATTATTAATGCAAACCACAGAAAAACAGAAAGGCAGAGCAGGCAAATGCATTCCCTGAGCGGGAAGCTCTTGACTATTTAGCAAAAGGAAACAGTTTAATTTAATCTTGTTTTAAACACAGAACTTGGTATCTGAGCTAGATGTTTCGGGCCAGATCCCCAGGTGATGTAAATGGGCATTGCTCCACTGAAGCCACCCAAGCACCTCCCATTTATACCAGCTGAGGATCCGGCTGATCCGTGGCTTTCCCAGATGGGAGGGGCCCTGCCTGAACTAACCCCAATAAATTATGTACGTCTCCGCCTGTCAAAGCTGCTCTGAAGGCCAATTTCCAAAGCATTTCTGACAGCCAGGGCTTTTAAGCAATCAGAATTACCCAGAGCCAAGCTGTTTGCTTCAAAAGTGGAGGAGCATCTGAGCTTTGCAGCATGAAAGCTTCCGATTCCCAGGCTGGCCCTGCTGTATTTTCAAAGTAAATTCCCAGCTGGAAAGCCCTGGATCTCACATGCTGGGAAGACGTGTTTAGCACATCATAACAGTGCCTCATGGTCCTAGGCAAGGGAGACTTAGCTCAAAGGTCAGCCGGCACTGTATGGAGAACCTAGTGATCCAAAACCGTGGACATCCAGAACTCCTGGACACCCAGTACAAGGGGTTTGGGAGTTTCAACCCTCAACAAAGTTACGCAATGCTGGGACCAGGCAGCACAGGCCACTGGGGTCATGGGAGACAGGAGTCCTGGATTCTTTTTCCAGTCTTCCACTGACTTGGTGCTGAACTCAGGGAAAATCCCTTAGGGCCTGATTTTCACAAGTGCTGAGCACTTAAATGTAAGTACCTTCCTAGGGAGAAAATACCAGGTACTAAAGGGCTTTTACAGTAAAACATAAACAAGAAAAAGTGGCTGGAAAGTTAAAGCCTACAAATTCCAATTAAGAAAGAGGTACATAGTGAAAGGTGACCAGGACAATTAGCACAGGAAGTGATTGATTCTCTCCAGAGGTATTCAAATCCAGGCCGGTTGCCTTTCTGGGAGGCACACACAAGCTCGTGGGCTCATTGCAAGAGTTACTGGACACCAGCACTCACTACACTTTAAAATCAGGCCATTAGCCTCTCTCTGCTTCAGTCCCCCCACCTTTAAACATGGCTAGTGATACTTGACCTAGCTTTCAGACCCATGAATGGAATGTGCCATATACTCTCATTCCTGTCCTATATGTGCATCACCACACTGACTGGCTGAAGAGGAATGTTGTCCTTCTATAATGAGGGATGACACCTAAATCTTGGTCACAAAAGAAACCCAAGCCAAAGATTAATTTACAAAAAAGCAATCAATTGTTTCGATTGATAGAGCTACCCTGGCCAGGCCTGAACTTCAGAGTGGCCTTGTCAATAGGACAGGATTTTAATTAAGCAGCAATAATGGCAGTTCTCGCAGGGATGAAGTCTGAAGTGGTGTTTCTCCCAACGAGGGATCTACCCTATTGTTACATTAGGCAGAGTGTCCAGTTCTCTGCTGGGATTCACGGACTGTGCTTGATGTTACAAGAGTGCTCTGGATGTGTCTAGAGGTCACTAGTAAGTTGCCAGCAGATGGTGCTCCAGAACATGTAGCGTAGTTACTGGGTTTTGCAGGACCCATAGAACTTCTCGTTGCACGTTGCAAGTGATTCCTTTGTGCAGCTCTTTACAGCAGCTCAGGACAGTTTGCACCAGTGCCCAAGGAGTATGAATGCTACCGTTCTGTTCTGATAGCAGTTTACACTCCCTCTGCGGCAATGCCAATAGAAATGGCCATAGGCCTAAATCCCAGACCTAGACGCTACCAACCTTTAGGGAAGTTTAGTGTTCAGAGCCAATCACTGGACAGCAGACCCATTTCTCCTCACTCCTGAGCTAAAGGAGAATGGCTAGCAGTCTCGTCCATGACTGCGGGAAACCCTAGATAGAGAGACTAGGCAACACAACCAGGGTTCTAGGGAGCACCTCGGGTTCTGTCTGTGTCCTGCAGCTTCAAAGAATTGCTCTTATTGCCAAGTCCTATCTCTCCTGCCACAAAGGACTGTACAACGAGTGGCTACTTAGCCACACTGACTGGGCTTGGGATCCACGTCTAGGTAATACACCCTTGTAGAACTCGATTCACCCTTGGTCCAGAATATTTGAGACAGGTGAACAAAATTAGTTCTCTCCATCGCTGAAGCGTCGTTGTAAAAGGGCAGTTGAGATTCTGAGCCTGGACCGATATGGTGTCCTTGCACTCTTGCAGTGCTGAGCTAGATAAATATTCATTGCTCAGTCTGAATAATAAATATTTCATGGGTACATAACTCCTGGAATGCTACATAACAAAGCATTTCTATGCACATGTCTAAGCTAAGCATGCAACACTTATTGACTATTTGCATTCCAGTAGTGGCTAGAAACCTCTACCCAGAACAGGACCTAAATATATCAAGTGATCAGAACCCAGATATCCTGAGTCCCAGCCCACTACCTTAACCACTAAGCTATCTTTGCTCTGTACATTTAAGCACCTTGCCCAAACCCAAATGTGTGCACACAGCTTGGGTAATTACACACATAACTATCCCTGCACACATATGCACAAATACCTGGTTCTCGCATTCAAACCCACATTTTGGTGCACAAATGCAGCAGTTGCAGGCTCATCAGAACTTTTCATGCCTGTTTAGGGACCTGTATTTAAGTGGGGGCCTTCCTTATATGGTCTGTGAATATACAGGAATCACTTCTTCCCCTACCAAAATGCAGCCACTTCTGGAGTGAATAAGGAGCTTGATCTTGGCATTGAACCAAACGTAACAACAATTTTATTCTATTAGTTAAGAACACTAACAAGTGTGGGTTTGGTTTTAACATTAGGAATGCGCAAGCTAGAACCCGCTTAAGTCCCTGGGCTAAATCCTGAGCTTCGCACTCAGCCCTTATTAAGGCCAAAACAAAGGGTATGCATATACCTGGAGCTGGAGGCGTCATTTCCTTTTTGGTTTGACTTACCCATGCTAGCTTTGATCAAGCTAAAGTGCTAAAAATAGCAGCATAGTCACAAAGGCATGGCCAACGGGAGGCGCTAGCTGCCCCCAAACACCATCTCATATGAGACCCTAGGTACATTGTCGTGCGCTAGCCCATCCCACTGCCCACAGCTACCCTGCTATTTTTAATGTGCTCACTCAATCAGAGCTAACTTGGGTACATCTACCCGGGCTGGAAATCACACCTCTGGCATAGACGTGCCCTGAATGAAGACCCAGGGCCTCATCCCAGTGGCATGGACTTGCATAGGAATCAGATCACACCTGATTTGGCCCACTGACCTCAAATGGAGCTCGGTCAGCCTGCATACAAGGGCAAAAGCTGGGAAAGGAACTCAGGATTCAGTCATCAATGAAAGGCTTCGTGCTGCTCACTCCTCTCGCCCTCTGCTGCTGCTGCATTAGACATGCGAGCAGATTTTTACAGCAGGGTTCAAATCCAGTAAGGGTGGAGGCCGAGACGAGGTCCCCGAGCCCTCTGGACAAGTGTTTATTTCCAGCATGTTGAACTGCCTCTCTGGGCAACGACGCAAAATGACAGGAATAGATGCTAATCGAGTAAAACATCCTCGACCTGTAACAAGAAAACCAATACATATAGCCCCTAGCCCAAGGCCACAGGCAAAACCCAGGGGAGCTGCGCACATTTTACTGATGGCCAATGAAGGACCAGATATGCTCCATGTCCCCACACCCATCCAGGCCCCATATGTTCACATCTCAGGACTCTTAGCAAGAGCTCATCAGCTGATGTCAAGTTGCATGACAGGGGTGGGAGGCTCCAGCAACTAGGACCCAAAGATCAGTGTAGGCACCCTGAACTGCCCCCCAGGAAGCTGGTGCGGTCTACAGAGCACTGGCATCATGTAGAAGAGAACCCGCCAGGAGAGATGCTGAACATCTCCAGCTCCCATTGCTGGCAAATGCAGCCATCTCAATACACAGCCTGTTCCCAACCTCCCCCAGCTGACTTGCAAGGAGCTGAGAACCAGGTCAGAGTCAGAGCTGGCACCATGGCAGACACAGGGTCACAATGCAGTGGGCAGGAGTGGGAAGGGATGTGCCCAGGATCCTGGAATCCCTTATCTAGTGATCTCTAAAGCATCCCCGTGCAGCTCACCCTTTGATTAAAGGCCCAATCAGCAGCCAACCGTTCTGCTAGTTTCCTTTTGAGGACTGAGTGACCCACAGCACATCTCACTGGCTCAGACTGCAAATGCAATGAGCCAGAACATTTCTGCACAGTGCAAGGAGGGGGAGAGACACCCTGTTCAGCTGGTCCCAGCTTCTGTGACATCAGCCATGGAACCATGAGGGAAATATCACAGCCCTGGAATGAGGCCCAGCAGCAAAGCTCAGCAGAGCCTGGAGTACCCAGAGAGCCTGGGAGCGGCTTCTCTTTTAAAATAAGATTATTTCCCTCCTGCTCGCCCTCTCTCTCTCTCTTTCACGTATCTTTTGATCATTTGATCTGACTGAGCTGAAGGTAAAAATTTCACAGCAGGTAACAAAGAGGTGCAAATAATGAGAGGACAAGAACCCCCTGAATCCTCCTCCCAGTCTCAAGTGAGATGCTACAAGGAGCAGGAGAGGATCCAAGGACTGTGTTTGAAATGGGGCAGGAGAGGAGTGATTTCCACCCCTCCCCCCACCACACACACCAACCCCTCTCCTCTTGCTCCAAAAAGCTGATACAATCTTGAGTCCAAACAGGCAACATTCGAAAGTGACTTTCTGCCCCCTATCCCCAGCTCTAAAATGTCCAATGTGCTTCAGAGCCCTAATTGAGTTCCTCTCTTCAGGCTCTGCAAAGGGTCCCGATTACCTGGCTGTTACCCGTCGCTCTCCCCATCCATTCCCACTGGTTCCTGCAGTCCCGGGAAACTGAACAAAGATGAAAGCAGCACTGGGCCGGGAGGATGGGGAGAAAGGACTCGGTTCGAACATACTCAGTGGATGAATAGTTCAGCTGCTAACAGCTTTACTGGTGCATCCTCCAGGCCTGAGGACTCTTCCCCTGGAGCTAGGTTACTCTTTTACATAGCTGGATCTTACATCTAGCTAGCAAATTCCATCCCAAAGCGCTTAAACATGAATCACACCCCCACTGAAATGCACCCACCTCTGGGGTGGGGGTGAGGGGCAGTTGCACAGCACATAGCATGCTCATGGGAACATGGGAAAGGAGGTATTTTGGATCTGGATACAGAAGCAAACCCCAGCTCTCATGGAAAGTGCCTCTGGGTGCAGACAAGTGGCAGAGAGGCAAATGCCCAAATCCCCATGCAGACAGAACCTCGCCTCCAAAAGCTGGCACACAGTCATCTAGATACCCAAGCCGGCAATTCCAGTGAGCCAGGGGGCCAGATCCTCAGCTGGAGCAAGTCAGCCTAGCTCTGTAGGTATTTCACTCCGGCTGAAAAGCACTCAGCTATCCCCTGCATACAGCAAGGCCTAAATTGCTGGACTCAGAGGGGAGTCTGAACTGTAAAATTAAGATGGGGGGAATCCTGGTTCAAAGGCATTGGGATGCTGCGGCAACGGCTCTAGCCCTGGGGCACCCACCCCACTCAGAAGCATAAGAAAAGAAAATCCGAGTTAAATAAACAGATTCCCCCCATCTTCGTGCTCTGCACCTATTCCAGTGCTTGCCAAAACAGTACAGGAGCAGCTGTTCAAAGGTAATTCTGCTCATTCCACCAGAGAATCCACACAGGCAGCTGTATGTGACAGCCCATGAGTCACTACAGCAAAAGATAGGCCCCCCTTCCTGTTTACCATTTCAAAATACAGCCTCCGTGTTTGTACAGTACCTGGCGCAACAGAGCCCTGATCTGTTTGAAGCCTCTAGGAACAACGGCCATGTAAGTGTTACATCCGTAGATCTAGAAAATTGTGTCCCCCCCAGCCTCCAATCCCAGGTTTTCAGTTACAAAAAAGACAGAGCTGCAAACGCACGGAAAGTGTGCGATGGTGCATTTCCCCTTCTCAGTTTCCACTGAGCTCAGCTGCAGCTGAGCTATTTGGACAGTGAGAGGGCCTGGAATTTATTCACGGAAGCAAGAGGAAAGCAAAGCACAACCCCAGCCTCTCCACACCAGGCGAGTCCTTTATCAGCGCATAATGGACCCGTCTTGTTGGCTCGTTCTATCAAATGAGAGATTCACCTGCCCACCCCCTAGTCCAAAGGCTGGATCCGAAATCTGGCAAAAGGCACGGT
Source organism: Chelonoidis abingdonii (assembly GCF_003597395.2). Classification (NCBI taxonomy): domain Eukaryota; kingdom Metazoa; phylum Chordata; order Testudines; family Testudinidae; genus Chelonoidis; species Chelonoidis abingdonii. Next base: position 19,060,490 of record NC_133772.1, read on the forward strand.
AACTAATCAGATGATGTGCGCATTTCCAGGTTGCTGGGCTGTAAATCCGCAGCTCTGGTTGTCGCTCTGCCCAAGTCAAACCCACTTAACAAACGTCTGGACTTTCACAAGCGGATATTAATGCTGCTGGCCAGTTCTGGTTTGCCTGCTCCATCTATCCTGCTTGGAAGGAACTGCCAAGTCCACTTATCCCACCCTGAGTGCCCCGCTCCTAGGCTGGCTTTCCATAACTCAATTATCAATGGAAGCATTCAGAGAACAGCTCAGCTTAATGTTATTGAGCCATTAATTAGCATTTGCTAGTGTCATCTGCTTGCCTGGAAAGCAGAGGAAGGTGATGTGTGGGAACGGTACCTTAGGCTAGGGAGGGTTGGACCCTTCATTCCCAATGGGTGCAGTTCCACTGGCACAGGCTGTAGTGTAGACAGGATTTTGGATTTTAACATGCGGTCATCTAACCTGAACCCACCCGAGTCCTGCCAACACCACAGCCTCCATAACAGCTACCACCACAGGTGTGGTCTTTGAGACCTGACGCGACCAACTGCAAAAATATTCCGCTTCTATCGTGCTTCTCAGCAGTAGTTGCATTGGTTGTGCCTGTTCCTTGAGAGCACCATGCTGCAGTTCTTGGGCCCTGCAGCGGGCAAATGGCACTTGGCTGGGAGATAGCATTATCCCACAAAGGGAGATGGAAGCAGGGATTATGGAGTTTTTAACATCTCTCTTTCAATGCTTGGCAAAATGGCCCACTTTAGTGCCCCCAGGACAGTTGGGTGGCACTTCCTGCCAACAATGCCATAAAATGATGAGTTGGAAAAGTGCCTGGGCAGCGGTAAAGGTGTTAAATGAATAGCTCAGGTCTGTCTTTGGATGGAGAGGGCAGCACATCCATATTACCGCTGTGTCATTCACTCCATTACACAGGGAAGCTGCCGAGGGTGGTAGCTTGTCTGCAAGCTGCTTTGTGCTGCAGACTGAATTATACCTGGAACTTGTGTCTTGACAGTAAGACAGCAAGAGGCGGGGGAGCAGGACAGAAGCAGCAACATCTAGTGAGCGGAGCACACCACTAGGAACACTCTGTCCTTGATTTTAGCTTTGCCAGTGACTCACTGCAGGAACTTAGAAAACTCCCAGCCCTTCCCTGCCTCAGTTTCTCCAAATGAAGAGAAAAATACTAACCCACCTCATAGGAACGTAGCCAGGGTTTATGGGCCCAACCCACTAATCTTCCGAGCACCCTCAAGCTGAGGGGCTGAGTCCATCTTTACACTGGGTCAGATCCTCAGCTGGCATAAATAGGCATAGCCGCCTTGGCTCCAGTGGGTCTTTGGTCATTTCTACTAGCTGGGGACCTGGCCCTAACTGTCCATTAGTCTATACAGCCCTGGCATCCTGCCTGCATCTCGTCCTCTATAGCGCACCTTGGCTCTCACTGGCGTCATCCTGATGTATTCAGACCCATTTTTACGTAGCATCATTTCTCACTCAGCTTGATTGCAATGGCCTTGAACACCGGATGCTTTAAATAAACTACTGCATTGCATTAAGTGCTGGTGGTTTATAACTGTCTCTCTAGAGGGTTCATACTTCCCAGCCTGATTTGTAGACCCCTTACATGACTAACTTCCCTGCTGGCATCTGACTGCCTAGCTCCTCTAGAGCTGTCTCTTCCAGCTGCCTACAATCAATGGTTTCCATAGCAGGAGGGTTGCCTGATAGCTGGAGGACCAGGAGCTGGGACTCCTGCGTTCTCCGCCTGGCTTTGCCGGTGACTCACTCATGCCCATCCCTTAAGAACTGTCTGCACCGGAAGCGGAGGTGTGGCTGCAGCCCACAGATGTATCCAGGCTAGCTTGAGTAACAATAGCATGAAGCCATGGCAGCCCAGGCTGCACAACCCACCTGGGGTATGTACTCTAGGCTAGCTCATGCTGCCTCAACTGCTCTTGTTGCTGGAGCTGGCTAGATCAAAGCTAGCTTGAGCATGTCTCCACATGTTGCAATCACACATCTGAATGCAGCATAGATATGACAACATCCTCTGTGTTCCCCACCCCTCCATATACACCCCTGTTACATAGGAATATTATACTAAACCCAGGGCCATCCAGTGGTTCACAGCTGTCACCATGCCACCCCCTGTGCCTCTGGCCACTTCCCAATGACAGTGAGGGTAGAACGCAGACCTTCCTGCTCCAAAAGCCCTGCTCCTCTGTGACGGAGAATCTCCATTAGCTGTTCACCATACAGGACCTATGTCACACAGTTCCATCCAATACAGGGCAATGGTGCTTACGTACATTGCTCTAATGGACTAGTTACTCACCTACCTACTGAGAGTGATAGACGATATCTCTTTAGTCATCTGTAAAACAGGATACCCATCCCTCCTAACACACTACTACCTCTCACGAAGAGCTTGGAGATCCCCAGCTGAAAACTGCCATCTCGGTACAGAGCATTATTACATTGTCCCTATTGGATTCTAGGGGGCTCCCATGTTGCTCCTACATCACTGACAAATGGTGCAATTGTAGCCCACTCACTGTGGCGCTCTGTCACCCTCTAGCGGAGGTCAGGGCTGCAGATATAGACTCTGCTACAGCCTTAGCTAGCAGAGTTGGGTCTTTTAGCTTAGGCAAAAGAGGCCCCTGCTTTTCAGACCAGAGCTCCTGGGCTCAATTCCCTCTGCCAGTGAGACTCGCTCAGAGACATGATGTTATGCAACGAAGTTAATCTGGCCCTACAATGCTCCGTGCCCACTGAAATCAATTGATGATGTGGCCACTCAGCATCTCTGGCCAACAGGAATTGGTTTCCAGGGTCCTCGGTGCCATACTTTTAAGGATTCAGCATCCAAAAAATAGGACTGGATTCCCCCAAGAGTTCTCCTCCCATTTAGGCACCTAAAGAAAGGTCAGATTTCTAAGACAGTTTGGCTCTCCCAGCAGCTGGCATCATCACACCGACAGCCAGATTTTCACAAGAACTCAGCACCCAGCATCCGGAGCTCTTGTGAAAAATCTGGCCACTTACGTTGGTGCTGGACTCTTTTGAAAACCTCGCTCCACCTGTGTAAGCTTTTCAATAAAGGGCAGCGAGACATGGCCTGGGTGAGTGGCTCTGTGCCAGCTGCAGTGTGGCCGCTTCCCTCGTGGACAGCTTTGTCCGTTGAGTGGGACAAAGAGGGAACAATTGTTAACAGATCTGCACCTTCCATTTGCTCAGCTTTCCGAAGTTGCAATGTGCTAGGTAAACCCACCGGGTATCAATAAGTCAGAAGCTGGTGGTGGGAATCATGGCAGATCTTGGGCAGCGAGGCTTCCAATGCAAGTAAGTGGCTGATGCTTTGCACTTAGATGGTAGCTGTGGCTTGTCCCAGCTATCTCAGATTCAAAGATATCACCACAAGAAGAGGCATCCTTCATTCCCAATGCAGCACAAGCACTTCAGAGCCAGGGGAAATGGTCAGGCCACAGTATCCTCATGCTTAAGCCATGGAGCGAGACATCAGCTTGCCAGGCCAAATTCCACCTTCAGTTTAAATCGAGTACACTCCTTACACGGCAACTTCAAGGGCACTTTCATCCAAGCTCTCAAAGCCCAAAGGCACTTTGAAGTCAACAAGGGTGTGGACATGTAGTTTGAACAGAATTTGGCTTGCTCACTATATCCTACAGACAGACTCAGGGCACATTCCCGCTCCCATGTTGCTGCTAGAAAACCTTCCATCTTCTGCAACAGAGGCTGAATTCATGCTGAACACCCCTCGAGCTGGCTATCTGGGTCTCCATTAGAGTGGGGTTCTGCTCTGAAAAGCAGCCATTTTACAAATGCCTTCCTCCCTTTAGGACCTACAAACATGAGCAGTTCCTTTTTCCGCCCCCCCACCCCCGCCTCCCAACTCCTGTTAAGCCAGCTGAGCCAACACAGCTCTGGGAGAGGGAAGCGGATTCCACTCCGGCTCATGCAGCAGCACCAAAATCTTTGGCAGGATTCTCGTTGCTGAGCCAAGTTCTGCCCTGCGTTGGAGCTGTGCAGACAGGCCCATGGAATCATTTGTAAAGGGACCACTCAGGGTAGCAAAATTAAGTCTACTCAAGACTGCAGGTTGGGAGTTGCTGCTTTATTTAAACTGCATCACAACGGGGTGGGGGTGCTAAATCAGGAAGTAAGAGAAGGGTGGAACATAGCTCCACTCTAAAATACTCTGGGTATCCCAGTGAACCCTATCGTGACCACTTGACTACAGAATCTGTTACCAATGATAATTCTGCATGAGTAATAAAGATACCACCTCTGTCCCCACCCCAACTCCCCGCTTGAAATCCCAGATTTTAGGGTGAATTTTCAGGGTTGGCAGTTGGGGGCGGGAGGGGGAGTCTTTTTAGTCATCAACTCAGCAAAAGTGGCATAAAGGTGAAACACCTGAAGCCTGCAGCGGTTTCAGTCAAACTGTTCTTGAAGGGATCAATCTGCTCCCAACAAAGGTTTTTCCATGCAATTTCAAGCAGACTGTACTGCTCATCCCCCTAGGCCACCACTAACAGTTAAACTCCAATTCCAGAGTCTTTATTGCCGGCCCTCATGTACCAAGCAGAAGACACCTGGCAGGGTTATTCAGACCTCAGCTGGAATTGGCAGTTTCAGCAGCAAGAGGCCATTCACTTTTGACTTGTAAAGAGAGCCAATTTGGTCTGGCAATCATTGAGGGTATGTCTATGCTACAGAGACTGTACTGGCACAGGTATGTTGGCATAAACAACAAATATTGCACCCCCACAACGTCAGACTTCCTGGATCAGAAGCCACTCTGCAACTGCCAAGCTTCCAAAGAGTCTCTGGGATTCAAACCACAGAGCTCCCAGTAATGGGAGCGAGAATTATGGGGCCAGATCCTGGTCTCATTTAAGTCAGTGGAAGTTCAGCAGTGAATGGGAGCAGGACTGAGCCCCTTCGAAAATCTTGGGCTATTTCCTCAGCTGATGGAAATGAATGGGGCTCTGTTGACTTCACTAGAGGTATGTCAATATACAGCAGCTGAGAATCTGGCCCATAAGGTGTAAATACAAACACCCTTACTGAAGCCACATTGTTTGCCTGACAAGTGAAATGGGCACAAGCGGAGCCTTCGAATTAGGGGAGTAGAAATTCAGCAGGGGACCAGAAGTGGTTAGAGGTCCTCATTACAGAACAGTTAAGTGAAATTCTTCCACAACACCATAAGCCAAATGGTCCTCCTAGTGCTTTCAGAGATTAGATCATACCCTAAGGGAAAGCAAGGGCGACTGTAGCATGCAGAGATCACAGGATTTCACAACATCGGGGCAGTTCTTTGCATGCTGCATACTAGCTCTAGGAGGGGATGAACTCTTACTCTGAATGGTGCAACTGCATTGATTTCAATGCAATTACATCCATGTACCTGGGAGCAGAATTTGGCCTGGGGTTCCTAAATGGTAATAATTCAGGTCACCGTAACAGCTCTGCGATACAAAGTTGAGTTTATTGGAGCTGTATTGTAACACGGTCACATTGCACGAATGTGCCCACTGCCCCATGATTTCAGAGGACTGTAGAGGCATTCATGCAGCTTCACCAGCCCATGCAAGGTAGGAAAAAAAAGATTGCACCCAAATTACATATGGGCAAACTGAGGCAAAGAACAATTGAAATTATTTGCTCAACTCAATGGCTATTAGCCAGGATGGGCAGGGATGGTGTCCCTAGCCTCTGATTGCCAGAAGCTAGGAATGAATCACTCGATTCCCTGTTCTGTTCATTCCCTCTGGGGCACCTGGCACTGGCCACTGTCAGAAGACAGGACACTGAGCTAGATGGACCTTTGGTCTGACCCAGTATGGCCGTTCTTAAGTGACTTCACCCACCAAAGTCACCTGTTGAGCTGAAAATAGAACCCAGGAGTCCTGCCTCCTAGTTCCCTGCTCTAACCACTAATCCACACCTTTACAGAGCTGGAGAGGAGAATCCACAAGTCCTGCCTCCCAGGCAGGGGCACCATTTCAGAAAAAAATTGGGGCAGCAGCGGGGGCAAAGATGTGTCAGCGTATAGAAAATTATATGTGAATATGTTATTTCCTGTGACATCGGGGGAGGCAAAAGTGGAGCATATAGACCTGACAGAAGTCTGAGGAAGTGCCAGACTAAAGGTCTGGGGAGGCAACCGCCCCCCTTGACCCATAGCAAATTATGCCCCTGCTCCCAGTCCCCCGCTCCAACCCTTAAACCCCATTTCCTCCCAGGGCTGCCCAGAGGATTCAGGGGGCCTGGGGTAAAGCAATTTTGGGGGCCTTTTCCATAAAAAAGCTGCAATATTATAGTCATGAGGGCCCCTGTGGGGCCCGGGGCAAATTGCCCCACTTTTGTCCCCCCCAGCGGCCCTGTTTCCTCCTCCCTACTGGAAAGAGGTGCTGCCAATGAAGTGATTAAAATCCACTAATCCTAAATAGCATGGACTCCTCAGTGCAAAAGCTCAACAAGGAGAGATCCTCCCTTGGTTTCACTGCTGCAGCTGTTGTGAGTTTAAACCAGCATCAAGACCCTTTTCTCCACCTGCTAATCCTTTGGAGAGCGAGGACAGTCTTATCACAGCATAATATTCCAATTAGCTTGCACTAGTTTTTGCCCACTTGAGAGGCTATTATGGGAGACTTTGCTTTGGCTGTAGATTTTGCTGCCAAGCCTGTGTTAAGTACTGCAGAATACGGGTGAGGGGGAGGGAGAAGTAGTCAAGAAATGGCTTAAACAAAGTGGAAGCCTAAAGAATTCAGGTTAAGTCACTCAGTATTTGTTTGCCTAAGCAAGAAAAGTAGCCCCAGGGCTATGAGCAAGTTCTTAGCAGAAAAACACAGGCCCTGTACTTAAACAAAAAAAATTTAATTAAAATAAGGCCCCAATTCAATGATGTCTGGATTAACTAGCAAGGCCAATACCATGAGCTCTTACATAATCATTACCCAATTAAAAGAGAGCTAATATCTACCTCCATTGGATGTGGTCCAGCTAATGGCAACATCTTCTGCATGTTCATTTTTTAAAGGAAAGTGGAGCGCTACTAAGTAGAAATCTCTGAAACATACTGTTCATAATAAATAAATTTCATCAACAACAACGTTCCAAACGGAAGTAGCAGCCTTCATTTAGGTCATTATAAAACTATTCCCCCCCTCACGTGGGGCCTGACCCAAAGCCCATTGAAGTCAATAGAAAGAGATTCCCAGTGGGCATTGGATCAGGCTATCTGAATATATGTAACTGCAGGCAAGTTCTCCCTCTTCTGTTCTTCGTAAAACAGAACCAATTTTAATCCCTTGCTTTCAAGGATTATATCGCACCAAAAAGGAAAGGCAAGGCAGACTGGGAGAACCTATCAGCTAGAGATCAGAGAATGTGACAGAGTGACAAGCAGAGAAGCAAAGCAGAGTTTCTGATTTGAACCAGCATTGATTATACTAATAAACAATCCCAACCAAAGCATCGGTGTTGGAAGAAGTCAGTCTTCATTTCTGCTTGTACAAATGCAATGAAATCTTTACATTAATTTTTGATAACCACTCGCTAACTGGGGCAGCTCAGGCGTAGAATGACAGAACTGCCCAAATTTCATTTCATCAGAAATATATCAGCTGCAAACAGGGGCCCAGGATCTTGCCACATACACATCACCCCCACCCCATGTGCAAGCCCCAGGATATCACTCTACTAGTAACTGAAAATTCACTGTCCACACACCCCTTTTCCAACCAGCCATCACTGGAAGTCTTCAATGCTGGCAGATAGGCAAGCCAGTTTCAGCGGAGCATATCCTGTTGTCCCCAGAGAGGCTTCTTGCTGAGCGGTGATGTGTAATGCATGTGCATGTAAAGTTGTTACATTTCAGAGAGGTGGCACCCTTATTGCTACAAGAAGACTATGGGGGAAAGAGCCTGAGTGAGCCAAGCAGCAACATTAAGAGTCCAGCACAAAATTAGCAGAAGAATACTCAGGGTGGGAGAAGAGGAGAGGAGATGGGAGAGGAGAGAAATCACTTGATCATTACCTGTTGGTTTACTCCCTCTGGGCACCTGGCACTGGCCACTGTTGGCAGACAGGATAAAGGGCTGGATGAACCTTTGGTCTGACCCAGTATGGCCATTCTTATGTTCTTATTTTATGGTGGTTTATGATTAGGTGAAGCTGTTTTCAGCACACTGATTTTCTTCCACTACCTTCAAATATTCAGGAGAGAGAAAGACAATCAGGTAAGCAATGCAAAAGTTGAAAAGCACAGTTTTCCCCCTGATATTTTGTGACAATATTTCTGGGCCTCAGCTGACAGAGGAACTGTCAGCCAATAGCCCCATGCATTTGCTAGTCTGATATCGACAAGAGGCAACGCAGAGCTTAGTTTGTGCCAGGGTTTGCCAGGGCTGAGTCCTGGCACTTCTGGGCTTGCTGCATCAGTTATCAAAGTAAAAAAAAATTGCTGGAGCCTCGGCATCTAGTTCATTACAAATTAAGCACTGAGGCCATGGAAAGCTGTCAGGGAAGTTGGGGAATTGGGCTTGCAAGGAAGGCGGGGGAAGGGGGATTTTGTTCTGAGTGTAAACTTCTAGTTCACTTCCCTCTCTGCTTTTTGTATCTCTAGATCCAACACCAGAGTATCTCATCCTCTCACAATCATTTATCCTGTGAGGTAGGGAAGACTATTATCCCTATTGTACAGATGGAGAACTGAGGCACAGAGACACTTGCCCAAGGGCACATAGAGCAGGAAATTGAAGCTGGATCTACAAAATCCAGGGCTAGCACAGTAACCATGGGGCCACCTTTCCTCTCTCAGAGAATGCTATGAAGCAGGAAGGCTGCCCAAATTGATGGGAGTCAGGGAGAACCTGCCTTCAGAGGAGGTTTTATTATAACTACAGGGGCATTGGGCACCTTCTTCTGAACCAACTGGTGCTGGCCACTGTGGGAGATAGGACCCGTGGCCTGACCTGTGTTCCTGTGAGTTACCCCTCACTCCCCTCAGCCAGCTCCCACCCCAGGACCAAAATCAATGACAAAAGGGCTCCGATATCTGAATGAAGAAGAAGTGTGATGTATTCCTGGAAGAAGAAAAGGAGCAATTGCAAACATTTCCCCCCCAGACAGCACTGCATCTGGGAGCATGTTTTGAAACTGCAGCAGGGATTGAGAGAGGAGGGAGGCTCTCTCCTCACCCTGTCCCCTTAAATCCTGAGCTGCACTGGATTGGCAGGGGTGAACCTTTTCCCAGTTCAATGCCTTCTCTCCCCCCTGAGCAACAGAAACTTCTGCAAGGAAGGAGACCTGAACTCAGGATCTCCCTGACAGTTGAAGGAAATAAGATGCTGTCCGAGGACCAGAGAAGTGAGCTGAGCTCTTGATTTAACTACTGGTGTTTCCCTGAGCTCCTGGAGGCATTCAACCTATCTGATGGTCTCTCTTCACCCACAGGCTGTGCCTAGAGCAGCCACCCAGTGTATGGGACCTCCTCCACCACTCCACTTCTCTCCTCCAACCCAGCCTTGTATTGTTCCCACTTCAAACCCAGAGCCAAAAGTCAGCCAGCAACAAGGATGACTCATCCCTGAGCCTCCTAAGTGCAGACACAAGCAATATGATGAAGGTGGTTTTCTGAGATAAAAGCACCCTGCTGTGGATGAGCAGAGCACAACAAACTTATGACATTTAAAAAATGTTATAATAGAAAGGTGGGGGGGGGGCATCCAACAAGTTACCCTGGGGCTATCAGATACCAAACAGATTTTCTCTTAAAAAGAACCCCCAGCTCTGCTGTTACAACAGCTTTGACTAGAGGGCCCCAGCCCCCAAAAGAACCGCACACAGGGATGTGTTTGTACCCAGGATACAGACAAGGCATGGATCCAAGCTTCTGGAGTGGTTCCTCTGCAGAGCACCAGCACCTCTGGCTTATTGGAAATGTAAAGGCTGATAGGAAGCTGGCCTCATGCCCCTGATCTTTACATACTACCGAGATAACATGCGGCCTCCTCACACTCCATTTACAACAACTCCACTGGCCTTAACAAGGGTAGCTGCCATTTACTCTGCAATGGCAACACGCACCTGTGCCCTTCTGTTGTGGGTGGAAGCCCAAGCAGCTAGTCCTTCCAGCCTCTTCCATTTCTCCTGGGAAGCCAGGAGGGCTCAAGCCCAGGGCAGCAATGCAAGGCAGATGCCAGGGTAGAGACAGCCTGACCAGTAACTACAGGTGCCTGGATCTATTGGACTGGTCCACGCTATGAGTCACATTCCGCTGCTCTCGCATTGCCAAGATCTTCCCCAGCCTCGGTTCGCATTGTCCCCTGTGGAGAACACTGGAGAATCCTCTCAACAAGAGCTGTAACAGGAGTCCAGCCTCCGCTAGACGGACTGGGCAGGACAAGCAGCAAGCAAGCACCAGAGGGCAGCCTCTGTATGTGGGGGCGAGGGGGTGCTAGCGGTTAGCAAGAACCAGAGAATGGTTTCCAGTCCCAGAGCCACGCTCCGGGGAAGGTGGTGGGGCTAATTACCAGGCAGGATTAGCCAAGCAACAAGACCCGCAGGGAGGGGAAAGAGTCCCCAACACTACTGGGGGCGCTGAGGATGCAAACTACTAACGATGCAAATCAGTTGAGGAAAGAGTGAAATTGAAACAACCAAGCAGCCTCGGAAAGCACATTGAATCCGGCTCACTTCGCAGCTGCCCGCTCACCCTGCCAGTGTCCGGATCAGGTTCAATCGTCTGCTCCTTAGTTCCTTTCATTTGCTTCTCCTGGCAAGCATCTTTCTCCACGCTGGGCTTGATTTAATCCCCGTTTAAAGTCTTTCTGCAGCAGTTTAGCTCGGCGCAGTCTGCCTCCCCCCTCCCTTAAAAATGTTAGCGGGGTTCAAACAATCCCTCAGTATTTATGCAGGTGCCACATTAAAAGAACAAGGGGGAGAGGGAACAGAACCCAGCCTGCTGCGGAAGATGCATGTTGACTTAAGATCTTACGTGCCTGTTCCTCTGCTGCATCTCTCTCTACCCCGTGGTATTTGAGTGCTGTTATATTTATGGCAGGAGAGGGAAGGTTCCCCCACCCCCGTCCCCTTCCTGTTCAAACCGTTACCTGCAATCCCAGTGATGCCTTGCAACCCATTAGCAGGACTCTGGCTATGCTGATGGCTTCATTAGTATATCCTCCAACAAGCAAAGCCCCCCCATTCAGAGGTAAAGCGTCTTCCCACTCCTCCCTCCCTTGTTCCACGGAAGAGTAATAAGGATAGGACAGCTGAATGGGACCTAGGCTTCCTCTCCATCCCCCCGCGCCCGCTATACACACCTCGTTAATTACAGCCCTGCAGGTCAGATGGTTTCCAGAGGGGGCATTTTTGGTCTGGAAGAGAAGGTGATCTGTCCTCGGGATTGCTTCTTCAAAGCCACTTTTGGCTCGTGGTGAGAAGCCCCGTCCGGACCTGACTGAAAACCCCACCTCACAAGAAACGCACCAACGGGGGTCGGAGGGGGGAGAGAAACTGAACTTACCCCTCCGCACCCAAGTTAGACGAAATCCGAATCCTCTCGGCCCTTTCCAAGCCCCTAGCTGCCCGGAGCCGCCTCGCAAGGAGCTGTCCAAGGATCCTGTGGTGCTGAAACCTCTGGCTGCCTTCCCACCCTCCGCTTGCCTTTTGCCCAGCAGCTCAATCGATGGCAGTTTTCACTCGTCTCCTTATCCCAGCACCCAGGGCAGCCCGGAACAGCGGTGGCTAATTTTTTTGGCTTGTTTTACGGGGGCACGGCCAGTTCCCCCCTCCTGCAATAGTAATCTCCGAGCCCTTCCCCGGGGCTGCAGCGGAGATCCGGCTTCCTCCACTCCACGCCTTGATAGCAAGTAATAATGCAGAGTCGGTCCTGTTTTTGTGGAGGTGCCAATCCCACTCCCCCCCCACAAACCCTTGGACAAGCCGGTTTAGGTACACACGGCTCACCCGGAGGAGCTGCCCACTTGCATGGTGCTGAAAGAGATTCCAAAGCCAGGAGGGAAGGGGGCTCTGTTATCCACCCCAGATCTTGCTGAAATAAAGCTGTATTCCAGGGGCAACGATGCTGATCCCGCTTCTGCCAGCGCGCATCATCCAGTTGCTTTATTAATTTAAAAGAAACCCTTTAAATTTGACGCATAAGGCAGCGGAACTGCCGCTGGGGAGGGGGAGAGAAAAGGGAGCTGCTGGCTGGAGTCGGGGGAAAGGGAGAATCCTCGCTGTCCGTCAGTGCTCGATTTAAAACCTCAAAAAAGGTCCTCCAGAAAGAACGAGAGAGATCAGCTGCGAGAGAATGGTCCATACATTCCACCACCCCCTGCCGCCCCCCAGCACTGCAAAGAGAGACAGAGATGGAGGAGATGAGCCAGAGGAAGGGAGCTGCAGTCACGCTAAACTAAATTCAGTCGGATAACATCTGCTCAGCAGCATGCACAGCAGCCAGCGAGAGCGAGCCAGCCTTGGAAGTTTTGCATTGGGAGCTGCGGTGAAGCCCCAGGCTCTGATTTTGGCCAGCCTTTTAAAGCACCAGTACACCTTGGCAGTGGCGGGGAAAGAGACTCAGAGGATCGTGTGTGCAAATGCACTTCACATCCATCCATCCAGGCCGACGCACACGCCCTACACTCGCAAACCCTGACACATTTCACATCCAGCGCACCCTCGGCATCTCTGCAAACCCACACACCCGAAAGTGAAGGCAGGGATTCCGCAAGAAAACCTCATTCCCCTCCCTTACCCCTCCCACACACTCCACTCCAGCCCCTTTTTAAGTAGGGCTGTAAAAACAACGCACCCCTCCAAGCCAGGTCTAAAAACTTTAGGCTAGTTGGCCCCGCTAAGACTGTCCGTTTAGAACTAAACCCACAATTCTCTAAGCTCTAGGAAGGATGGGTTTGACAGACAGCCTCGTGGCTTATTTCCAGTGCATCTTTTCACTCCTTTAATGCAAGAAACGTCTGGTTAACATTGCTGTCCCTAAGAAGGTTGGGTATCTACAGTACGTGTTTGACAGACAGATCATTTAAGCAGCAGCAAGTGCCTGTGAGCAACAACTAATTTTCCGTGAGTATTTTTATAGTAAGTATGACAGTGGTTACAACGCTCAGACTTCTTGGCATCTAGTCATGGCTCTGCCGTGGTTCAAAATGAAGAGTGTTGAGAAAGTACCTTCCCTCTTGCCTCAGTTTCCCGACTTGTAAAATGAGGTAATGGTCTCAACTACCGCTCAGCAGCATGGCCAAATTCAAGCAATCGCTCTTTACAGAGAGCGCTTCGAGATCCTCTAATGAAAGGCATTATAGGAGGACAACATATTTGGATGGGCACTCTTTGAAGCAAGGACTGTCTCTTAGTAGGTATATGTAAAGGGGCTAGCACAATGGGGTTCTGATGTCTGCAGCTGGATCCAGGTCCCCAGGCACTCCAGCAGTACAAATATTTTGCTTCCTGCACATGGTCAGAATAGCACGTGGATTGTATAACGTCTTGTTTTGCTAATAAACTGACTCATTGGCAGACTCTAGTGGCTCTGAGGAAGTCATTGTGGTCTATCAATTCATTAATCCAGAGGTGGGGAGGAAGAGCCCCCTAGTAATAACCATTGACACAGCAACTGCTTCCAGCATGGTAATGACTGATAGCTAATCCAGCAGGAAAGCTCTTCTGAAATGTGCCTTTCACCCCATCGCATGATGCTGGCAGACCACTGAAAGCTATAACTGGAGTGTGTAGCAAAGTACCTCTTTAAGCCACCTAAAGCAAAAGGAGTTAAGAACACAATAGAAACCACGGACTAGATCCTCAGCTACTGTGACTGCACCCTTGCAAGCTGTTTACCTCAGCGAGCAGCTGGCCCTGCATTGGGAGTCGCTACTTTGGCTTCCCTGCCTCACCTTTAAAGAGTGAAATTAAATACAAACCAGCTCTTAAAACAGAGGTTTAGAGCAGGGATTGGCAACCTTTGGCACATGGCTCATCAGGGTAAGCACCCTGGGGGGCCAGGCCAGTTTGTTTACCTGCCACATCCGCAGGTTTGGGTGATCACGACTCCCAGTGGCCGTAGTTCGCTGCTTCAGGCCAATGGGGGCTGCAGGAAGCAGCGCGGGCCTAGGGAGGTGCTGGCTGTGGCTTCCTGCCACTCCCATTGGCCTGGAGTGATGAACTGTGGCCAGTGGGAGCCGCCGTCAGCTGATCCTGCGGTCGCAGCAGGTAAACAAACTGGGCTGGCCTGCCAGGATGCTTACTCTGGCAAGCCGCATGCCAAAGGTTGCGAGTCCGTGGTTTAGAGCTTGGTTTTTACCCACAAAGGTAATTAGGACTTGCTGAAATGTGCTTCTCAGGCCTGCCTGAAGTAGTGTAAGTGTATCTAGGTGTACAGCAGGGAGCCTGAGCATATACCAAGGTAGCTTATGTCCCAGTGCAGGGTTAAGTAAGATCCTTAATAAATAATACTACCACCACCACCAAGCTCTTATATAACCACTTTTCACCTATAGATCTCAAAATGTTTTACAAAGGAGGTCAGTATCATTACCCCCATTTCACTGGTGGAGAAACTGGGGCACATTCATGTCACCATTCTGTGCCTAAGGTCACCCAGCAGCAAAACCCAGGTCTCCGGTATCCCTGTCCAGTGCTCCATCCATCAGATTCTGTTACAGAGCTGGATTTCAACAGTACAGGGTTTGATAGGTGAATGCTCAGAGGCTGGAGTTCCCAAAGAGCTCAGAGCCCTTTGAGGAACTGAAAAAAGAACTCAGCAGCCAGAAGCTCCCAGTTATGCGCCACTAGCAAGTTGGAACAGAGCCTTGCACCCAAAGCCTATATTCTTCTGAAAAATCTGGTCAATAGCCCCTATTCCCAAGGAAACCAATGGCAACATGCTCATTGACTTGGATGACTGCAAGATCATGTTCCTAACTTCAGCCCTGCTGCTTATTTTGTTACAATGATCTAATTTATAGAAAGCTACAGTAGTTGGGAGTGTTGTTTCTGTTCTGGTTTGGAAGAGGGAGGAGCAGGCCTGAAATCAAATCAATCCAAAAAACCTTCAACCTGTAAAAAGTGTATGCAAATAAGGAGATTCAGACCCCTTGGGCCAACTCCCATTCATTTACAGCAGCATAAATCCAGAGTAACTCTATTGAAGGCAGTGAAGTTACTCCAAATCTACACTGGCATACCTGGAGCAGAACCCAGCCCTTTGGGGGTTTTTTTTGAAGAACTGAATGTCTCATGATGGAAAGTATAGTGGGCCATTTCAAAGTTATTCTGAGATGGGGGGGTGGGGGAGAAAGAACCTAAAGAAGAGAATAAAATATCTCCAGGCATTTTATATAGCATATTAACTACTGCTCCCAGCAACAGCCTTGCTCACCTGAATACATCCTACAGTCACACTGCTCCGACGTGCCTGGTCCCAGAGTACACAAGGGAAGAGGCTACAAGGAGCCACAGGGGGTGCTCTGCCAGCGCCGCGAGAGCGGCAGGCAGGCTGCCTCGGCGGTTTGCCTGTGAAGGTCCACTGGTCCCGCGGCTTCAGTGGACCTCCCGCAGGCACCTGCAGGAGGTCCGCCAAAGCCGCGGGACTAGCGGACCATCTACAGACAAGCTGCCGAAATCAGCCTGCCTGCCATGCATGGGGCAGCAAAATCCCTAGAGCCGCCCCTGACAGATGCCATTGATTTCTAACAGCTGCAGGATCAAACCTCTCAGCCTGAGAGCTATTGGAATCTAGGGCTAACCTCTCCAAAGGCAGGGAGGGATTGTGGTCCCACTCTCTTGCCTCAAAGCCTGCACAGTATAGCTTGCACCCTGCCCCTTCTATAATGGGTGTGGAGAGGTCAGCTCCCATAGGGCTGATGGTGAGAAATCTGGTCTGAATTGCTAGCACCCACGTCCATGCTGGCCCCTCCCACCTGTAGCAGCTTAAGGACATAATATAGCCCTTGGGGCTCCTCTAAACCCAACCACTCCCATGAGAAAACCCTCACTTAAAAATACTTGCATCAGAGGGGGCTACTTAAAACAATCATCAATCATCATCCCAGTGCAAGGCATTTGCTGGGGCTCAGCAACTGACTGTGGGGAGGGGATGATCTTAGAGACACAATCAAGCCGTTCAACACCCTGCACCATGGTCTTTATCGCTGTCAGTGAAGCATCCCTAGAATACAATGAAAGCCTGGAACACTGGCCAATCAGGCTGCAGGAATCGCCTCACTCAGACACAGAGCACGTGCACCCAGCAGTGTCTCTATTGAGAAGGGAATGTCACCATGAGAGTAGCTAGTCATGACTGTGAGGAACGCAGAAGCAGCCCTCTCCTCACCCAACCCCTACAAATCCAGAATATGGGGCACTCAGACAAGCCGCAGCCAGACCTGGGTGGAATGGCAGGTTTACGGATGGATTGGGACATTAGGCAGCCCTGAGCAATGGGGCGGTTACAAAAAAGGAGCTAAGAGGCTAAGGAAAGGACAGACTAAGCTGTACTCCCCACCCTCAGGTACATCCATAGGAAGCAGTGTGACAATGGTCCAGTTTCTCCCCTGTTTTCTCCTTATCCCTGGGGAATTAAGATTAAGATATTCCGGCCAAGACTCCACCCACTCCCCATCCCTATTCCATGCAGGCAGGAATCAGGAATGGAGCCCCACTGACTCCCGCATGTCTGGAACCAAGGTTGTGACAGCCCAAAGTTTTTCCTAAGAGTCCAATTCCCATAGCAAAAGCTGCTGCCAGAGCTTGCAAATCATTCATTAATGTGGTTTTGGAGCCCCACTTGCCAGAGACAAGGGTCCTGGGCCTCCACTGCATGAAGTGATGGCAGTTCTCATTTAACAACATTTGAGTGATGACTGGCCCTTCCCATCAGTTTAAATAAAGTGGCTACTAGAAAGCACCACAGATGTTAAAGTAGATTGACAGCCCTGGAGGGCCATAATTCTCTGTAAAATGGGTATGGCCCGGACAGCCCTACTTTCCCCCATGCCAGTGACCAGATACCCTCTTCTGGAGGGGCTCTATTTTTGCGTATTTATTAACATGAGCTTTTCTATAGTGCTCATCATACTATCCGATCAGCTCACAAGCAAGCATGGCTTAACCTCACATCAACCCTACTAGGCGGGGAAGGAGGAGCTATACTAAAGGTCAGCCAGTTATTCACTGTCTGTTCCCATTCAGTCACTAGCAGCTTTCAGCCAAGATGTCAACAGGAGCACCAGCCAGGGACTGGATGGAGTCCCACCAAACTCAGCTCCCACAGGCCAGTGAACAGCCAGCGATGGCACAAGTGTCAGTTTTCCTTGGCGGCAAGTAAATTCACAATGAAGAGCAACAGGTGAAAAAAGTCTCCATATCCCATTGCAAATTCCTTGTCTCTAGTCTCTGTGTACTAAGGACAGTTTAATAGAGGAAAACAAAAACTTTGAAAGGGGACAATGTCTTCATTACACACACACGATAAGAGCTAGATGAAAGAATCCCTGGGCAAAGACTAGATCATCTATAAATCTACTTAGCTGGTGACATTGTTCTCCTGCAGTTACCATACGGTGAAGAGTTCCTGGCTGACTATTGGCTCTAACGCTGCTTGGGGACTCAGTGGGGACAATACAAATACCCTAAGTTCATGCTTGGGATGACGAAAGTGCCTAGATACTAGAGTGGTGCATCAATTGGTCCAGCCCCAGTCTGACACCATAGCCAAGGGGCAGCTGGAATCAGTAGAGGGAATGGAAAACTTGGAGTCAGGAGAGCTGGATTCTATTCCTGGCTGTCAACCTTGGGCCAGGCCTCAAGTAATTGGCCCAACTCCCATTCAAGTCTTTCCAGGGGGATTTGGGTAAGGCTCTTAGTTTCTCTGGCTACGTCTTCACTACCCACCATATCGGCGGGTAGCAATCGATTGCTCGGGGATCGATATATTGTATCTCATCTAGACGTGATATATTGATCCCTGAATGCGCTTATATCGATTCCAGAACTCCACCAACCTGAACAGAGTTGTGGAATCGACAGGGGGAGCCGCAGACATCGATCCTACGCCGTGAGGATGGTGAGTAATTCGATCTTAGATACTTCGACTTCAGCTACGTTATTCACGTAGCTGAAGTTGCGTATCTAAGATCGATTTTCCCCCATAGTGTAGACCAGCCCTGTGTGCCTCATTCAGTCTGGGAAAACAGCACTTACATGCTTGACTCAAGTGCTTTGAGAGCTCCAGATACAGCGCACACAGTAAGAGGAAAGTAATTTCATCTTTTCTCTAGTAGGCTAAAGCAAGGTAACCCAATGTCGTAGTAGAACATAACATCATGCCCACAAACAGCTATAAGGAATAGCATCAGGCAATCAACCCTATCTATTGCATGGGCAGTGGAAAACCAACTTCCTCTGAAGCATCACATACTTCCCAAGGCCAGAAGCTGATCACTGGACGTAATGTACCATCGGATACAGTGGGGCAAGTAGTTTGCTACTGCATTTAATTCCACAGGCAGCCATGACAGAGAAAGAACCAATCACAAAACAAGGGATTGTGGTGGAAGCTTTAAGTTTTCTCTTCTCTTTTCCCACTGTGCATGTCTTGCTATCATCCTCCCTCCCACTCCAAAAATCCCAAACAGAGCAGATTTGATTCATTCTGCACTCAGGCCATTCTTTTCAAAAAGAGGCCACTGATTCTGGCTCCTCACCTTGAATCACAGAGGTTCTAAGCCACCGTCACTCTAGCTGTAGTCAGAGCTTCAAATGCCCAGCCAAAGAACCTCAGGCCAGAGGGGCCTCAACCCAGGGACCCAGAAACAGAGTTGCTCAGATTTATGCAACCACATTTTCCAAAGCATCCTTCTATGACATCATCACTTCCTGATTTTCTCCAAGACTCATGGACAGCTCATTCCCCTTCAAAATGGCTGTGACTTCTCCTCTGTGTGCACACTCTGGTCAGCCTGGAGTCAACCATCCTCTACATGGGTGTCACAAGCAAAATATCAAAATACAATTAACATTTAAGAACCTGGCTCATCGCAACTCCCAGCACACGTTGTGCCATTCAAGGGCGTACCACCACCACCACTCCCCACCCTCTCCACAGAAGCAGAGAGGCCTAAATGTGATAGTCAAGGAGAGAAGCATGTTTGACTCAGAGCCCGGTGTGTCACGGGGAAGAGACAAATTTCTACTGCAATAAAATAAAGGGGTGTGTGTGTGTTTCATTAGGATTGAGCGAAGCACCGTTTGAGTGGAGATATTTTTAAGATAATATTTTTCCTCCACCGCAGACTATGCTCATCTTCTGAGCTGTTTGGAGCACACTGGAAGTGTTTATCAAATAATGCAAAAATGATTGCTGAATGGGGCTGCAGAGATCTGATTCTTCAGACGGCTGATCATATTAAAAAAAAAAAAAAAAAAAAAGGATAAAATTCCCAAAGTGAATTCAGTCCCATCAGCAAATGGCTTGCTGTATGCAGCATGCAATACAATATTCATCATCCGCAAAGATCGATATGGCTTCATCATAGCCAAATGACAGGAATTCAAACAGATCACCAACTGCTCGCCCATCTTGGGAGGCAGGGCACTAAGCCACTGGTGAACAACCTCCCCAGTGGTGGGGTTTAGAATCCAGGGGACAGCTTGTATAAATGGGAATAGCTCCACACACCCTGCTGGTTTTCACCTGCTTGGGAGCTGTCCCTGGAGGGTCATGGCTCTGCCATCCTTCCTGGCAGTGGGAATCATTCATTCTTGTGCAAATGGCAAGCACCACGCCTATGCAACATGTAAACCAGAGGGACCCAAGTGCTGGCCTTCTGAAAAGTTTGGGAAATTCCACCAACCAAGCAGCTCCTTACTCCATCAGTAGTCTGACTGGTTGCAAATGGGGCTTGTCCCAGAGGACGGTACCACTACCAGCAAGCGGCAGTGGCCATAAAGTGTCTCTCCACTGATCTCTGCATGGATGTGCACCTGCAGCCAATGCAAAGCCCCATTTATGAGGCCCAGGTGCTACTTAATCCTTCATTCCACTGAGGCTTAGCACAAGGATCCACCCACAGCGAACAGAGTGCGGGATTAGAGCCTATATAAATGGTATCGCTGTCACTGAAGCTTTAGATCAGCAAAGCACAGGGAACATTGGCACTAACTCCCCCCCAAATTTCAAGAAAAAAAATCAGTACGTACAAATATTATCCAGCCTCAAAGTGCCTGGCTCCCTTCCAGCCCCAAAGGTCATTTCGTCCACTGGCTCATATCATTTCAGCAAAGGCAGAGGTGCTGGCCGCAAATTTTCTTTAATAAAAGGAAAACTTGAAACCACATTGTATGGAGTGGTCTCTCCTCCTCTGTTCTGCAGAAGCAGTTCAGTGATTTATGCCAAAGCCACCACCTCATACGCCTCTTTATGGATCAGTTAAAGTCTGAAATGTTAATAGAACTATAACTAGACATAATATCCACACCATGAAAACCATAAAGGGTCCTGGCAAGCACACACGTGCACATATATGTAAAGTTGGGGGGGGCCATTGCTTTAAGAGCATCCCCCTTGTGAGCAAATAGAACAAGACTAGAAATTCTCGCTCGAGTTGCCGCAGGATTAGACAGAGGAACGAGGCGTTTTTGTTGTTCAGTTCAAGGCTCCTGTTCTGTGCCAGTGACTCAGTGGAAGTCAAAGGGCCAATTTCTAAAAGGGGGGAAAAAGAAGTGAAGACAAAAAGATAAACACAAGACCATTTTTGTTCAGCGGTTTTAGAGAAGGGCATGCTAGATCCCCAGCTGGAGCAAAGCAGGGAAGCTACATCAAACAAAGAGATGGGCCCATTAAAAAAAAAAAAAGAAGGCTTTGCTAAAATTCTTGGGTCAGAGACAGCTCAGTCTCATGTCGCAGCTCTGTCAGCTTCAACACAGTTACTCCAGTTGATGTCTAAGGGCCAGATATTCAGCCCATGTAAATCAGCATCACTCCTTTTGAGTCCATGGGCCCAATCCCCAACCGGTGTAAACCAGTGTTGGTCAATGGAGTCAACAGAGCTACAAAGAAATACTCCAGCCGAACATCTGGCCCAGCACTTTGAAATCGAACGAGCCACTTGCAAAATCCAGCATTTCTATGTTTTGCAATGAAAGCCTAGGTCTAAGTAACCAAGGATTGCGGGGGTGGAGTGAGAACAGATTTGCCAAAACATTAAATATATATAAAAAATAAACAGGCAAAAAAAAAAAATCAGTCTGATTTCTTTCTGCAAGAAAAAAAACTCCTACACACAAACAGCACATGAATGTGAGTAATAGATATGGATATTTCAGCGAATAAGACGGCTTTCTTATTGGATCAACAGTCTCCCATCTAGCCTATGCTTCCCCAGAACAGAAAGAACAATACGATGCTGCATGTCAGACCATTTTTGGATAGACAGAGATTTAAAAAACCTTGGTATGTGCCTCATGACTCAACTAGATCTCTATGGAAAGTGTTGCATTTTAAGCAGCCGGGCTCATGTGGAGGAATCAGTAATGAGAAGAGGGATGTCTGTTCTCTGGCTGACACCTCCTCTTCTGAAGTCAGTGATAATCACTGAGGAAAGCAGTGTCAGTTATCTGCCAGGTTTCCAGGGACCGCCGTGCAGAATGCTCTCGGGAGTCCTTCTCCCCCACACCCGCATTACTTTGCACAGGCTGGGATGCTACCCAGACTCTCTGGCGCGTGCAGAGCAGGGAATTCTTTTGTGGGCTGAGGCGCCGTCTAGTGCTCGGATGCAGTCTGCGTGGCTGGCTGGATTATTTAAATTTGCATCCAGGCTGCAGCAGGACCAGTCTGAGAGCCTCCCTGCGCAGACGCCTGCTGAAATCCACAACTGCTGGGCTCAGACAAAAAAAGTTTGCTCCTATCAGACGAAAAGTGCATGGAAGCGGTGAAAAAAGAATGAGAACAGACTGCAAATGCAACAGCATCTGTGCATGGAATGATACAACATCCCTACACAGAAGCATGCACTCACATTACACACAGATAGGTGTGTGTACACACACTCACTCCTATAGATGTTTGCACACCCACACAACCTGTGTGCTGTAGAAGAGAAGCCTGGTCTATGACAAGGGGCCTAGATGCTACATTAATGCAAATAACTTGTGAGCAAGTTCACAAATACACCTGATCATCATAAAGCCTTATTGGAAGAGTCTCCTAGAGCCTGTGTTTCAGGAGGTTCTGGACAGTAGAGGGAAGGAAAGAGAATTTGCTTCAGTTTCTGTCTTTAAGGGTTGTCCTTGAATGAAGAAGTGATCATCCATGATCAGGGAGCTGGGGTAACGGGTATCCTCCTGCAACTGAGGCTTGACACTTGAATGAGTCAAGCAGTTGGACGTCAAACCTTCCCCTTGCCAAGACTCTCCCACTGGCAGGAATTACTCTGGCTGACATTCAGCTTAAAAATTTTCCCTTTGGTCATTGTCATCCTCTAAAACACATACCGCTTTGCCACATTATGGGGAAAAAAGAGTGGGGAAATCTGGAGTTCGCTGCACCTTCATGCTCTGTTTGAACTGCTTTGCAAACTTAAGGCAGAATAAAGTAAAGGGGATTCTTCTCTTCAGCAACACTTCCACCTAAAGGCGGAACTGCCACAAAGAGAAGCAAACTGGGCTAGCACGTTCTTCGGCTAAAACCAGCCTCCGAGACTCATCTCAGAGAGGCACATCAGACGTGTTTCACTTCTGCCGCACCTTTGTCATAGACCTAGTCCCAGAAACACCTGTCACTGAAGGATGGAGCTGAGGCCAATCAGACTCAGTGCACTAGTGGATCTAGGATCAGAGCAAGAAAGATACCCAGAGTATTGAGAGAGAGTTTTGAGTGTTCCCCATATACAAGACTGGGACTTTTCTGGCATGTTGGTAGGTAGTGGCGAGCCCAACAACAGGAAACAATGCCTAATTAAATCGTATAGCCAGCTTTCAACTAGCATACTCATGCATTCAGCCAACACATTGTGTGGACACCATGTAACAGTCTTTATAAGAGTTCAGCATTCTCAGTTCAGCATTTATTACCTGTGCAATCTATAGCATGTCGCAGATGCCATTATTAAAGAACCGGCACAGCTGCTTCTCGCAATCGTTTCAGAAAGATGACTAATACGCGGGTAAGGGTCTCTTGGTTTGAAGTGCAACCAAACGGTGCGTGGGGAGGGGGAGAGAGGAAATAAAAAGCTACCAAAAAAAAAGTTTGATTTCTGGAGCTTGAGCAAATAGAATGACAGCCTTTAAATACCAGGCACCAAAGCCCAGAGATACCACTCCCCGTGATTTTCAAATGCTTAGAGCTGACAATATGAACACAGACACACACCCCACAGCAATGCCAAACAGTCAGGAGCTTAGAATACTCACCACAATTCCCTAGGAGTTCAACAAGTCAGACCAGAAACCCAGGGAAATGCCCCTCCAATCTAGGATTAGTCCCTACACTAAAAGCCTAACTCTCACTTACTCCATTCCCACACCTGGGCCAGGCACTCAGAGGAAGAGGCAAAGTTAGCTTTTTCAGGCACCTTTGCACTCCTCGTGTTCTGGCCTGCCCACCACCATCACCCCCACCCCCGCTACAAGCAGCCTCTAAACCCACGTGCAATGAGACGCAGAGAATTGCAGCACTGTCTGACTTTCTATCTATGACCTCAATCCAGGAGGAGGCAGAACTTTATGCCAGCTAGGGAAGATTCTCAAGGGCCCTTTTCACCCACTTTAAGACCTTTTGTGTGGCCAGAGAGGCATAAGAGGGGACCTTAGATGAACTAACAACCAGCCCTGTTATGATATATTTGAGAACTGCTCCTACACCACACTCAGACGCATCTGTGGATACTAGGAATGGCTTGTCAAAGTCCGGGGCTCTTAGCACAGGGTCTGACATGAGCGTCGCCCTAAGTTGGGTAAAGGCCTATTGACACTCATTAGTTCACTTAACTGCATTCGGCTGGGTCTTTTTGGTCAGGTCGGTCAGTGGGGCAGCAATTTGGCTGTAGTGTGGTACAAGTCGCCTGTAATACCCGGCCAAGCCTAAGAAGGATTGGATCTGTTTTTTGGACTTTGGGACAGGCCACTTTTGGATAGCATCCACCTTGGCCTGTAGGGGGTTTATGGTTCCTCGACCCACCTGGTGTCCCAGGTAAGTCACTCTGTTTTGGCCTATTTGATACTTTTTGGCCTTAACTGTTTGTCCTGCCTGTCTGATGCGCTCAAAGACCTTTTCAAGGTGTTCGGGCCAGAAGTCAGAAAAATGCCACATCATTGAGGTAGGCAACTGCATATTTTTTCAATCCTGCTAGTAGACCATCTCCAGCCTCTGGAAGGTGACGGGTGCATTTCGCAGTCCGAAAGGAAGCACATAAATTCATACACCCCGCCTGGGTGATGAATGCTGACCTCTCTTTGGCAGGTCATGTAGCGTACTTGCCAGTACCCTGGTTAAGTCTATTGTAGAGATGAACGGGCAGTCCCAACTTCTCCAATAGCTATCAGTGCATGGCATTGGATAGTTGTCTGGACGAGTTACCGCATTTAGCTTACGGTAGTTCACGCAAAGCGTATTTCCCACGGTTTGGGTACCAGAACACTGGAGATGCCCATGCACTGTGTAGATGAGCAGATTATACCCATCTGTAGCATTTTGGATCTCCCGTTCTATAGCAGCTTGGGCATGAGGAGAACCCAGTAGGTGGGGTTCTAATTGGGTAACATTACTCGTGTCATGGAGTGGTAGCCCGTTCAGTCCGTCCTGGTGTGCTGAAACAATGGGCTAAGCTAGTGCACAGCTCCTTATTGTTGTCGCTGCAGATGTTCCAGGGTTGTGAGAGGTTCACCTCTTCCACACCACCATCACTTTTCCTGTGTATACACCTTCAGGCCACTCAGCGTCATCTCCTCCCGGCTGTAAACTGACAAACCTGTAATCTCTGAGATAAAAGGCTTGAAGAATTAACATGGTACACTCTGGGCTTTAGGGAGAAATTGGGGAATGCTATGGTAGTTAACAGCTCCCAGGTGCTCTTGGACGTGAATGGCCTTCCATGATGCTCCATCTTATGGCCTATTGCGCCTTCAAGACCAACCTGGTCTCCTACCTTGAAGGAACGCTCTCTAGTATGTCTGTCATACCAGGTTTTTGCTTTTCCTGAGCATCCTTTAGTTTTCTTTAGCAAGGCTAAAGAGTGTCGGAGGGTGCTTTGTAGGTTGCTTACAAGTCCAGAATGTTAGCTCCTGGAGAAGGCATAAACCCTCCATGCTGCTTCACCAACTGTAATGGCCCTTTAACCTCATGGCCATAACAAGTTCAACGGTCAAAACCCTAACTGGGATGTGGTACAGCCTGTAGGCAAAAAGCAACTGCTGCAGCACTAGGTCCCAGTCATTGGAGTGTTCATTGATGAATTACGCATCATGGCCCCAAAGTTTCATTAAACCTTCGACCGGGCCATGGTTGATGGTGGTACGGGGTGGCAACCAATGATTACCCCATGAGTTTCCCACAGTTTCATGGTCCCTGCAGGAAATTTGTACCCGAATCTGTACGGATATCGGAGGCAACCTACCCCGGCAAAAATGTCTGTTAGGCCTGGCACACAGCTTTGGCCCTGGTGTTGCCTAGAGCCACTGCTTCCGGCCATCGGGTAGCAAAGTCCATGAAATCAGTAGTACTGCTTCCTCTGGGGTCCTTTGGAAAGGACCCAGAATATCCACACTACTCGCAAATGGACCTCAATTATGGGGAGTGCGAGAGGGGTTGACCTGGTCTGGGCTCTCTCACTCTTTGGCACACCTCACAAGACTGACATACTTGGCAACGTCCTTGCCCATCCCTCCCAGTGGAAGGACTTCCCCCAACCTGTCTTTGGTTCTGTTCACCCAGCAAGGCACTGTGGATGATCATGGCTAAGCTTAGAAGCTCCCCCAGTACTTAGTTGGAACCACCAACTCTTTTTTCGGCTGCCATTCTTCCTGGGTCCACCAGAAGAGTCTCCTTGTATAAAAGTCCTTGTTCTACAACAAAACAGGATTGGTTAGAAGAGCTCAGAGGCGGTGGGTGCTCCGTGCCACTGCCCAAGCTTTCTGAAGGCTGTCATCTGCTTCCTGCTCAGTGGAACTGTTTTCTTGAAGCTGGAAACACCAGTTCTTCCTTGGACTGTGGACTTGGGCTTGGTCCCTCTGGAAGAGATGTGGTGATGGAGTTGTTTCCGTTGATGGTGAACCACTCTCCGCTGGTGCACCAGGTGGTATTTCAGGCTCTGGAGAAGCCTCTTGGGGGTGATTGTCTGCGGCTTCTGCCAGTTCAGGCCTCCAGGTCCTCTGCGTTGGGGTGTGAAGAGGGTTTGCAAGAGCTGGTGTTAGTGCTGGCAACGGTTCTGGGTTGGTTGCTTTCCAGTTCCTGGTCTGGACTGGAGGCACTGACTGTTTCAGTTGTTGGCAGGGATCTGGGTCCACTACCTCTGTCTGGGGCTCTGCGAACACAGATGGGGCCTCTGTGGATGGCTCAGGAACAGGAATGGTTGAAGCTTGCTTGGTTTGGCTGCGGTAACCATTCCCACTTTCTTGGCCCGCTTCACCTGGTTGCCAAGTCTTCCCCAGCAGCATGGGGATGGAATAATTGTCAGGACTGCAAGTCCACCTTCCTGACCAGCCTTTTACTGGACAGGCAGTTCAGCTGTAGGCAAGTCTACAGCTTGTGACATGAAAGGTAAATTGTCACTTGGCCTTTGGGTTGATGAATTTGGGGTCCACCAAGGATTGGTGGATAGCTGACACTTGTGCCCCTGCGTCTCTCCACGCGGTAACCTTCTCCCAGCCACTCTCAAAGTTCCCCTTTACTCGAGGCTATTTGAGCGGCATCTGGGCCTGGGATCTTTGGTGTGAGGTGGTGTAATGAACTGCACTCGGCTGAGTTCTTGGGGCAGCTGGCCTTTATATGTCCCAGTTCATATACTTGAAGCATTGCCCAACTGACTGGTCACTGGGCCGGATGGGTTACTGGAGGACTGGTGGTGGAAGTAGGAGTCTGTGGCTTCTTGGGTTGTAGGTGGGTCTTGGGCTGCCCTCGGTTGTAGGGTTTATTGTCGTGTGCCCTGTGGTATTCGCTACCCTTGACAGAAGCTTTTTTTTTTCCTGTTACTTCCATCCATTTGGCTTCAATCTCCCCGCCTTGGTTATAGTTTTGGGTTTCCCTGGAGAGTTACCTTTTTATTTCCTCAGGAACACCCTCTAAGAACTGCTTCATTTGTATTAGGAGGTGCAGCTCGTCCATATTGTTAATCTTTGTTCCTGATATCCAGGCCTCATAATTCTTTCCCATGTGGTAGGCGTGTCAGGGGAAAGACATCTGGCTTCCACCTTAGGGCTCTGAACTGCCGACGGGCATGCTCAGGTGTTATCCCCATTCTTATTCTGGTCTTTGTTTGAAAAAGTTTATAATCATTCATTTTCTCCTTAGGCATTTCAGCCACCACCTCTGCTAAGGGTCCACTGAGCTGTGGCCTCAGTTCTACCATGTACTGGTCTTCAGGGATGCTGTACCCAAGGCAGGCCCTTTCAAAATTTTATAAAAAGGCCTCAGTGTCATCACCTGCTTTGTAGGTGGGAAATTTTTTGGGATGTGGAACAATAACTGGTGAAGGGTTGGTAGGATTGGCTGTGTCATTCTGTTTAGTTTTTGCTCATTCCATGGCCTGCTGGTGGGCCTCCCTTTGGAGCTCCAGCTCTTTTTGTTTCTTTTCCATGTCTCTCCTGTGGGCAGCCTCTTCCCTGGCCTTTTCTGCCTGAATTAGTTCCATTCGTCTTTTATGTTCATTGTGTTTCTTTATTGCTTTTAGTTTAGCTATTTTTAGTTTGCTTGTTGCTGCACTGGTGCTCATTGTTCCTGCTTTCTTGTGCTGGTGCACCCTCTTCTGTTTACTGCCTGAAGTGCTGTTCCTCTGCTGCCTTCTCAGGGTGGCTTAGCAACAGAGTCTTTTTTAACTTTTTCTAAGTAGCCTTTCCTGATAAAGTTAGAAACAAAAAAAACCCTTTTATTTGCATGTGTGTTTTGCTGGAGTTCCTGTTGACTCACAGTTGGAGTCCCTTTTGTTTAACAAAAGACCTTCATTAAACTTAATGGCCCTGCCTTCAGGCAGTCTCTCTGCACAACCAGAAAGGAGAAAAGGAAAAAAAAAATCGTTCTGGCTGTAGTTTTAAAACCCCCCTTCTCTCTGCTTATAAGCAGCTAGCAGAGAAAAAAGAAAAATAATATACTCCTATAGACCTTTGCTTTTAACTCACTGGCTTTTGGATTCTCATCCCAGAGCTGCCACCATGTCATGATATATTTCCCCAATCTGAACCTTTGAGTCCAAAAAATGGGGTACCAGCATGAATTCCTCTAAGCTTAATTACCAGCTTAGATTTGATAAGCTGCCACCACCCAAAAATATAGTCTTATGGGGCACTCTGGTCCCCCCAAAAACCTTCCCTGGGGACCCCAAGACCCAAATTCCTTGAGTCTCACAACAAACGAGAATAAGCCATTTCCCTTCCCCCTCCTTTCTCCCTCCCAGATCTTTCCCGCCCTGGGTACACTAGGAGATCACCGTGATTTAAACTCCTTGAATCACGACACAGAGAAATCAGGTTCTCTCCCCCTTCTCCTCCCTCCCCCAGGCTTTTCCTCCCTGGGTTATCCTCGAGAGATAGATAGATTCAAGCTATGTGAATCTAAAACAGAGGCAATTCACCTTTCCTCCCTGAATCCTCCTTCCCTTCTCCCACCACTTCCCTGGTGAGTACAGACTCAGTTCCTTTGAGCCTTAACAAGGGGAAAAAATTAATCAGGTCTTAAAGAGAAAAACGTTTAATAAAAGAAAGAAAGAGTAAAGATAATCACTGTAAATTCAAGATGGAATATTACAGGGTCCTTCTGCTTATAGACACTAGAGAAAAGTCCCCCCCCAGCACAAATACCAATCAAAACAAAATACACATTTGCAAATACAGAAAACAATCAAAAGACTATAACCGCCTTTTCTACTTAATACTCACTATTCTGAATATATAAAAGACTGTAGCAGAGAGATTGGCAAGAAACTTTCAGGACTCAGAAAGAACAACGCAAAACCCAAAAAACACAAACAAAGGCTTCCCTCCACTGAGATTTGAAAGTATCTTGTTTCCTGATTGGTCCTCTGGTCAGGTGTTGCAGGTCACTGTTGGTTAACCCTTAGCTATCTGTTTGTGACAAGCCCCTAGAGAGACAATGAGTGAGTGATACCTTCAGAAATTGGTCCAATAGAAGATATCACCTCACCCACCTGGAGCCTCTGATATCCCAGGACCAACATGGTTACAGCACCACATCCATCATCGCCTACCTATTTTAATGCTTTTACCAGGCCACTTTTAAACATTCCAAGCCATGGGGTTGCTACCATGTTCCTTGGGGAGATCATCCCAACCTTACAGCGCCCAGATATCACTCTCATGGGCAACCTCATGGACACCTCAATACAGCTCACCAGTAGAGGCCTTCCCTGATATTCCACTTATGTTTCCCTTTGCTTAATTGCAACTTATTCTTCCTCGATTTACCCATTTGTTCCACCCTGTCTACCCAACCCCTCAGCCAGATTCCTAGTATCCCATTTAAAGAGGAGCAGGAAGTCACATCCTCAAGAGTTGTGAGAATGAAATTTCAGCATATTTTCATACCAGGACAAAACATCAAATCTCAAAAAAATCTGTGATCCAAGAAACCCAAAAACAATTTGGATTGGGTCAAGCAAAACATTTCAAGATGCTCAATCCCTGCTTAGGAACTTTATTTACTTTTAAAAAAAATTAATATAGCTGAACTAAAACCTTTCCATTTTCAAAACATGAACACTAGCCATTTCAAAATGGTTTCAAGTCAGATTTGTCTAAACCAACCCATTTTCACCAACCATTTCAGTTTTGACAAATCCACATTTTCTGGTGGAAAAAGCGTTCCCGTAGAAAGTTCCCAACCTGCTCTAACCCTGGTGTTATTTGGACTGTCGGCTCTTTGGGGGCAGGGCCATCTTTTGTTCTGTGTCTGTACGGCTCTGAGCACAACGGGCCATAGGTCCATGACTAGGGTTCCCAGTCACTGTTGCAATTAATAAAGAACATCTAAGTGCATTATATACCTCTACCCCGATATAACATGACCCGATATAACACAAATTCAGATATAACACGGTAAAGCAGTGCTCCAGGGGGGTGGGGCTGCACGCTTCAGTGGATCAAAGCAGATTCAATATAATGCAGTTTCACCTATAATGCGGTAAGATTTTTTGGCTCCCAGGGACAGCGCTATATCAGGGTAGAGGTGCATTACCTCTGTATCAATATGTTCAAAAGCCTCTTCCTTCACATTAACATTTTTTGCTACTACAATAGAACCTCAGAGTTACAAACACCTGAGGAATAGAGTTTGTTACTCTGAAATGTTTAACTCTGAACAAAATGTTCTTGTTCTTTCAAAAGTTTACAAATGAACATTGACTCAGTACAGCTTTGAAACTTTACTACGCAGAAGAAAATGCTTCCTTTAACCATCTCGATTTAAATGAAACAAGCAGTTTCCTTACCTTGTCAAGTCTTTTTTAAAACTCTTTATTTTTAATACTTTAACACAGTACTGTATTTGCTTTTCAAAAACGTTTTAATCTCTGCAGCTGCCTGTGTACTTCTGGCTCCAAATGAGGTGTGTGGTTGACTGGTCAGTTCGTAATTCCAGTGTTTGTAACTCTAGGGTCCCACTGTAGTCTAAGTCACTAACTTTGTCACAGGAATTGGTTATTAAAAGGCCTTTTTTCCCTCTGGAGGGAAGATTCTTACATGGTTCAAAACCAGTGACGTGGTTTGAAAGAAAGAGGCTATTTTGGGTAAGCGATTACTCCATTTTTTTGGTCTAAACAACAAAGAAACAAGAAAACTGAGACACTGTGTTAAGTCTGAAATACCTCCCATTGTGCACTCTTAGCACATTTTTTGATAGGGCTCAGGAGAACGTGTGACCTAGTTCTGAAATAAGACACCAAAAGGCGGAGAATTCATTGAACCCGTTCTATTAAAAAACCCAGCTCTGCCCAAGGTCCATACCTGGTAAGCCATTCGTGAATCCTGTGTAAGTTATACATTTAGGGACCCCACGAGAATGTTTAAGAATAGTGAGGGGCCAGCCCCCAGCTGTGAGAAGCCTGTTCATTTCCACTGATGCCCTTTATGCTGATTCACACCTGCTGAGGATCAGGTCTGAGATTTTTCTGGCCTCTTCAGTGGGAAAAAAACCACCACCAACACCCTTAGCCAGCAAAGGGGGCCAGTTCCTGCTCTCAGCAGAAAGATCAAATAACCAGAGATGCTATCCATGGTGCTCAATGAACTTCTGGAAGGTGATCCGGTGATGGGTGCAGGATAAGAACTTGCATAGGGCTCAACCCTGAAAGGTGCAGAATACTCTGCCCCAATCCAGCAAAGTGGGTGGATTCTTGCAGGATCAAGACCTAAAACTGGAAGAACTGCATGAGCCATGGAGACTCATCCAAAGCGTTTCCACTGAGGCACATCAGCAGGAAACTGTGCAAGGCAGATTGTCCTGCTGGCACCTAGCTTGTATCTGTTCTGTTAGCGAACAGTTCTCAGTCTCCAGGGCTGTCAGTCCAGCAGCTTTCCCCAGCGCTAACTGAGTATAAATTACTAGGGCTATGGAGTGTTTGGACAGCCAGCAGGGAAGGCACAGCCAAGGGTGCAGGTCACCTGACTGCAGATCACCTGGCTGCAGAACAGATCCATGCTTAACGCACGCCTTTTGGGGTGTTGGGGACCTCAAGGAGGAGGGTGAGCTAAGGGTGCCATCCCTGCTTCTGAGCTGCTTGGCCCTTGTCTGGCAGCAGCTCTCTGTACCAAATACATTTCTAGAGCTACAAGATTTTGCTGGGAAATCTTAACATACACCCCAAGCCGCCAGCACATCACCTCTGCCTCATGATGAGATAGAACTGCTGAGGATGCAAGGGAGAACCAGCACTGGATCTCTGAGGATCATCCTGAAATGGACTCTGGGGTGAAGTCTTGATAAGAAGAAAAGAGTCCCGTGTGGATTTTTGCTCCCAGCTGGAGCAGTCTCCCCTCCTCTTTGCAAATGGAGAGACAGAAACAAGTCAAGTCACTGACTGAAGGACAAGCAGACACCAAATTGTTAGACAGACACAGAGAAATCCATGAGTTAGCAGGCAAAACCCTCTGCAGTAGATTGAGGAAGACAGAGGGTGAAATTCACCCCCAGCAGAAAGACCACACAAGCAGCATCTGGCCCTTAGATTGCAAGCCCCTTGGGGGCGTGGAATCTTCCCATCCCAAGCGTGCATGCAGCACCTTGCACAAAGGCCGAGATCCCTGATTAGAGCCTCTAGGCGCTACAACACTGCAAAGGCCCATGAGCCACTTAAGATAGGACTTGAGTGGATTTCACCCATAAAATGCACAATGAAAGAGCCTCTCTTGGTGCGATCCATGAACTGGTGAAACTCAGCAACTGACCCAACTCAGAGAGAGACCAGTGCCTCTTTCCCTCCAAACCCTACGTACAAAGCTAGAGAAGAGGAATCTTCGAAGATTTCTGCATTACACTAGACAAGGAAGACTACGATCATTTCGTATACGTCTCTCAACCAGCAAAGGTGGATGGGGGAACCTCATATGGAATTTGCGGGAAGTGGAGATTCTATTAGCACTTGTCATGGTCTCTTTACAACACTAACGAACTGAGGCCATGGGATCAGAGGAGATGATGTTAAAACTTATGCTAATTAACTTCAGTGACAGAGAGCTAGAGGAAGGCAATACCTCTCCATAGCCTCTCGCTCTGCAGAAAAGCACACACTCAGCAAATAGAACAATGCCCAACTTTGTTGCACATTACTCGGTCACATTCAAATGAGGGCAGATGGGCCTCAGCCCAGAGCCATGCAGGAGGCTTTGCAAATACTTTAGAAGGGCTCTGAGCCCATTTACACAGGCTGGGGGACAGGGTCTTATCACCCTCTTGCTCACCAAGGAAGTCTGTGCTGGCATCAACTGTGTGATTGACAGCCCGGAGGAGTGCAGTTGTCTATGCTTCCCCTACACTTCTCTGCCAGCATGCCTCAGCTTCGACAGCGGGACTCCTTCCAATACAGAGGGTTTCAGTCTGTGTCCCATTCAGTCTTCTATTGAGAGGGCCAGCCACTGGGACCAAGCACAATGGGGACCCTCACCACCAAGGCCTGGAGTGACACACGCACACCCAGCAGTAACAGCTTCCTATCACTCCTGAGCTGGGATCTGAACCACTGACCTAGAAATTAACAGCTCAGCAGACAGTCACTGAACCCTGGGGCTAACCAGACCCCTCTGCCATTGGCTTAAAAAGGGAGCACTCACTCCGAGTCACCTTACATCCACAGCAGTGACACATCATCCCCCATTACAGACCCCCATGATACACGCACTTCAGAGACACAACCATGGGTGAAAGGTCAGACAATACCTAGAAGCCAGCAGTTACTTGCATCTCAGCAGCTACCTGGAGACCAGGACCCCATCGTGCTATGCAAGTACATAGTAAGCAACTCGAAGAGCTTGCAGTATGGACACACCAGATGAGGAAGCCTTCGGATCCCTGTGTCACAGGTGAGGAGCTGAGTCTCAGGGAATCTAAGTGGCTCACCCCAGATCACGCAGGAAATTTAATTTTCTTTAAATTCAGTAAGCCAACACTGAGTTTAAGAACATCTCTGTTCTCTTCTCCCTTTGGCTGGGATCTGGAGCAGCAGCCATGCTGTTACAGTACTAACATGAAGTCAATGAGTATCAATCCCTGGAGGGATTCCTTCCAGTGCCCCATTGACAGAGCTGGCTAATGACAGAACGTTGGCCAGGCGAATATCATTAGAGCTGCCACTTGTTTTAGGCTAAATATTGTGCAAAGCAAAACCCATTTTCATCTCAATTTAAAAGCAGGCCCAGGGCAATGACTGGGGGTGTTTTTATTCCCTGTCTATTTTTTTAAAAAGTCATCTCATGGACATGGCTGCAGAAGCCCCAAGTAGGAGCTTACAACTCATGCCTGATGCTTTAAAAGGGATTCCATGCAGCATTCACCGCACAGCCCAGCGCCTGCAGAATAGTAGAGGGCTTGACACATGCATTAAAGTGACACCTCTGTACCCAGGGGCGAAATTCACTAGTCCATGAGAATTACACCAGAGATGAATCTGGCCCATAAGATTTCATCCATCCCCAGAGCCTAATATACCTTCCAGGCCTAATGCAAGTGGATGTGACTCCACTGTTCTTCCTTACACCAGGCCTGAGTTTAGCCCAGTCTCCACATCCATTCCTGGTCTTGCAGCTTACCATGAAAACCGCATAGAAGCAATCTGTTTTACAGCCTGAATTCTGGCCTGCCAGAATATTAGTCTCTGTGGGTTGCACTTAGGCATTTGAGGGTATGTCTACACTACGGGATTATTCCGATTTTACATAAACTGTTTTTTTTTAAAAGAGATTGTATAAAGTCGAGCACACGCGGCCACATTAAGCACATTCATTTGACAGTGTGCATCCATGTACCGAGGCTAGCATCGATTTCCAGAGCGTTGGCATTGTGGGTAGCTATCCCATAGTTCCCGCAGTCTCCCCCGCCCATTGGAATTCTGGGTTGAGATCACAATGCATGATGGAGCAAAAACAGTGTTGCGGGTGATTCTGGGTAAATGTCGTCACTCAATCCTTCCTCCATGAAAGACGGCAGACAATCATTTTCCCTTTTTTCTCTGGTTCCCTGGCAACCATACATGCAACCATGGAGCCTTTTCCGTTCACTGTTCCCGTATGGTACTGGAGCTGCTAACAGACGCAGTACTGCATTTCTTCACACACATTCATTTGCCTTGAAAGTACAAGACAAGCTACCAGCCCATTTGCACGTCTGCTGCTTTGGAATTGGCAATACAGTTACAGTCATATGTCCGTCTGCTGCTGTCAGGGTGCTCCTGGCTGACCTATGATGCTGAGAGTCACCATGGGCATAATGCGATACATAAATGGGAATGATTCCAGGTTCAGTTCCCTTTAGGTGTTTTGTCTAAAATAGCAGTCAGTCCAGCCTAGAATATGGGAGCGAGTCTAAACTAGTGAAGCAAGAAGCACAGCCGCTCCGGTAGAGCCCGCCAGAATCGCCACAGAGAATGATGAGCTGCATGTCCATATCCAGGTAAGAGAGTGATGCTCCGCGACATGCAACAATCTGCGCCAACGCATTTGCTCCCTCACTCCCACACCCCATCCTCAGCGCTACCATTGGCAGTTTTATTCCCATTATGGTGATGAAGTAATAAGAATTGCAGGAATAAGAAACACTGACTTTTAGTATGCTAAAATGAGGGCGAGTCAGCCTCCAGCTCTACGATATTCCAGGCAAACATTTCTCCATTACTCAATAAGAGGTGTGAGGGGAGAGGGAGCACACATCCTGCTGCTTATGATAGTCTAGAAATCTCTTACTTAGAACATGAAAGGCGGGGTCGGGAGAGGAGCTTCAGCCCTCCACTGCTTATGTAGAAGGATGTCACCTATTGCACCATCTGCCAAGGATGATTCTCCAGGAACCAAATGCTAAAGTAAGGATGTAGACAAGAGTCACTCTTATTTCCGCCAGGCACCCCGGTCAACCTTCAGGCCACCAGACCACTCACAGATATGATGACAGCTCATCAGCATTTGTACTGTACCATCTGACAACCGACGGTGAGGAGAAGGATGGTGCTGTCGTTAGCAGCTCGCGCATCTTCCCGTTACCAGCAGCATGCATAACAGAGTAATTACGTGACACTGAGAAAAGATGGCGAGAAATGACTTTTTCTCCTCCTTTTCTTGTGAGGGATGGAGGGTAATTGACAACATCTTCTAACCACTTAGGACAAGTTTTTTACGCGCTTCAGGCATTGGGTGACTGGACAACCAGAGAATCAAATGCTTTTCAGAACTTGCAGAAACTTGGAGTCTCAGTGCCCCCCTCCCTCGCTTCCATGGAGGTCCATTTGATTCTTTGCTCTCTGTTACAGTTGTCTCACAGCACTGTTGATAAGCCGCCTGTGGCCTTTCATAGCCTGGAGATTTGCCAATCTTGCCTTGCATTTCATCTATCATGAACGTGAAGTCTATAGAAAAGATTGTCTCCATTACAGCCGTCAGATCCAGTATCTCCCGTACGGTCCATGCTGGAGCTCTTTTTGGATTTGGGACTG
Source organism: Chelonoidis abingdonii (assembly GCF_003597395.2). Taxonomy (NCBI): domain Eukaryota; kingdom Metazoa; phylum Chordata; order Testudines; family Testudinidae; genus Chelonoidis; species Chelonoidis abingdonii. The sequence goes on from NC_133772.1 coordinate 19,096,894, forward strand.
CATGGCTCCACGCTGGGCAAGCAGGAAATGAAATTCAAAAGTTCGCAGGGCTTTTCCTGTCTACCTGGCCAGTGCATCCGAGTTCGGATTGCTGTCCAGAGCAGTCACAATGATGCACTGTGGGATACCACCCGGAGGCCAATACCATCCAATTGCGGCCACACTAACTGTAATCCGACATGGCAATAGTGATTTCAGTGCTACTCCCCTCGTCGGGGAGGAGTACAGAAATCGGTTTAAAGAGCCCTTTATATCGATATAAAAGGCATCATTGTGTGGACGGGTGCAGGGTTAATTCAGTTTAAAGCTACTAAATTCGGTTGAAATGTGTAGTGTAGACCAGGCCTGAGATAGAGCAACAAGTGGACCATTGGGGACCCCGCTGTAAGACACAATGTGTAACAAGTCATTACTAGAGTGATATAGTGATCACGGTTGTTAGTGGGGCTCAGACCTAGCTCCTTCAGCAGGTATCAGTCAGCACCTGATCTGCTAAAAACTCCTTCAGACACCTAAAAAAGGAACAGCCTTTTGTACCTGCAAGGGGAAGCCATTGGGGGGTGACCTGCCTACACAGAACAGGCAATGACAGTGCACATAGAACACATCCTCTATGTTGACTTTTCACTGGGAAATGTGTTTCCAAGCACACCTGACCCGGTAAGTATCATTTAAAGTTTTTCCCTCAGCAATAGGAGGAAGGATGGGGACTGGGACTCAGGAGAATTGGATTCAACTCCGGGCTGCGCCACAGATTGACTTTGGCCAAGTCATGTCATCATGTCGTGCCTCAGTTTCTCCATCTGTAAAATGGGGCTAGTGATAATCCCTTTGTCCCTTCAGACTGTAAACTCTTTAAGGCATGGACTCACATGCCTGAATAGTGCCTAGCAGATCTGAGCAAATATGGGAGCCCCAGGCACAAACTGTCATACATCATAAAATAATCAGCAGGGAGATGAATTATCTTGAGTGGAGTGGAAGCTGGAGGCATTGAAGATCCATGAGAGGAAAGCAGCATCTTCATCTGGATTTCTCCTGTGGGTGCTGCCCTGAAACTCTGCCTAGAATTCTGCACAGTGTTCAGTCTCTTTTAAAAAAAAAAAAGCAAAGAAGCTTCCCCTCATCCTGCGGACGTGCAATACTCCAGAAACGCGCTTGTGTCCTCAAAACTCCGGCTCGGAAGTTTTCCAGAGGGAACAGACACATCGTTAGGGTTTCCATTTGATGTGTGGGGGCTGTTTCCACCCGCAGCAATCATTCAGTAGCAGTAAAAAAATAAAGAAAGCAAGCAGCAGGAGCATTTGGTAGTAAAATGAACTGTGACGGCCAGACAGCACACGCTACCTCTGCTCCTGACAGGATGATTAGAGGAAAATCTTTACACATTAGCCAAAGCAAAAGCTGTGGGGGGAGGAGAGGATGGTTAATCCACTCAGACTTCTGCACCTGGTTTACAGAAGAAGTAGGTGTAGTGGGTAGGCTATTAGCCACAAACTCAGGAGGCCTGGATTCAATCCCCTGCCTTGTCAGACTCTGTGCATGCCCTCAGGCAAGTCACTTTGGCCTGGGGGCGGTTGGGAGGGAAGAAGTGTGCCTTTAAACTCATTCACTGAAACTTGGTAGCCATCATGAGGTAAAAATCCTAGCAAAGCCTAGGTAATATGTACTTTTCACATGAGTTAGCAGGTTGAGGGACAGGTATGGGACCTAGGCTCCCCCTTGATCTTTAATGGAATCTGCTAACTTGTCTGAAAGCTACAGCCTGCCTTGTCTTCACTAGATTTTTACCTCACATGAGCCAACCCAAGGTCAGAACCCAGCTCTTTTCCTAGTGAGGATGCACTCGGTCCCTGTGTACAGATAGGAGCTGAGCCAGTGGGGACAACAGCGCTGCCCTGCCTCAGAGGGTGGTGCGAAGATAAATGAAGGTGCTCAGATACCACGGTGATGAGGGCCACAAAAAGTCATGGGTTTACTCTGCAGCAAGGGAGATTTAGGTTAGATATGAGGGGGAAAAGCTAAGCTGGAATCCCCGTTACCAGAGGTTTTTAAGAACAGGTTGGACAAACGCCTGTCAGGGATGGTCTGGATGTATTCGGTCCTACCTCAGCACAAGAGGCTGGATGCGATGTCCTCTTGAGGTCCCTTCCAGGCCTACATTTCTACAGTGCTTTTTATATTCCACAGGTTATGACACTATGGACTACTCTTCCTCAGGCCTCTGTGAGGAGATGGACTCGTTCAGCGTTCTGTCCACTAGCTGGTGAAGGCAACACATGAGAGAAGCTCTGCTTTGGCATCAAAGGGCCTGCATTCTAGTCCTTCTGACAATGTTATACACTTGAGGGTGGGAGTAACTGCCTATGGTGACTGGCTACCTGAATGCTGCTGCAAGATGCATGGAAAATACTACAGGACACTGGTATTGACCATTTCAGAAGCCCCAGAGGCCACAACAGAGACCAGAGCCCACAGGATTAAGTGCTATCAGACAGAGTGAGATGGACCCTGAGTTTACAAGTTAGCCTGCTTTTACAGGGATGGGGGACCGAGGCACAGAGATGGAAGCCTGGCCTACACTTGGAATGTAGTTCGACATAGCTGTGGCACTCAGTGCTATAGCTAAGCCGACCTAACCCCAGCTATAGACGCGGGTAGATCCACAGCAAAATGCTTCCAGTGACGTAGCAACCGGCGTTCAGGGAGCTGAGTTCTTACAGTGACAGGAGAACTCTTTCAGTCATTGCAGACTGTGTCTATGCTAAGATGTTATGGCAGCATAGCTGTGGTGCCATAGGTATAGTTCCTGTAGCGTAGATAACCCTTAAAATGGCTCATCCCAGGTCACCCACAGAGTCTGACAGAGCCAGAAAACAAACCCAGGTCTCTCCGGTTCCAAATCCAGTTCTTCAGCCACAGAACCCCCCTTTCTCTGATCCTTGCCTGTGCTCGTGAAAGGCACCAGTGACGGGAGAGAGAAAGGAGACAGCCCTGGGAGCACAGGGGGAAACAGCCCGGCAGAAATAATGGCTTGTGTTCTTTTTGGAACTTTTTCATAATTCATACAACCATCTCCCGTAAGAAAAATCCTCTCAGGTATAAAATATTCATGTCCTAATACTTTGTAATGAAATCCTCCTCCTCCTCTGGGCATGCCCAAACCCTCAAGGCCAGCATGGATTTTCCATGTTAAAGTAATTATGTTTCTTATTGATTCACCATTATGATGAAAAGGCTGCACTTTGGGAAGTAAAACAGCACAGCCCCTCTCCCTCACATTCCTGAGTGCTCAAGGGCTGCTTGCCCAAAGCCTGTCTTACCCTCAGGTCTGCTAACTTTATTCTTTACTGCGGCCATGGAAATGGTCTCCAACCCCAAGCATTTAAAAAAAAAAAAAAAAACATCAGGTCTCTCAAAAACCCTGACATTAGTTTAAAAGTCATGAGTTTTTAAAAAAAATTTTTTTTGCATTTTCTCTTTGCCTTCTAGTTTGAGCGAACAGGGGACAAACGAATCATATCTCCAAGTGTCTTTCTGCAACCATGAGGGCTAGAGTTTTAGTAAATGAAAGCTGAGATTCTCCTAACATCACAAGACCCCAGAAGCTGGGACTTTAAGATGCACACTAAATGTCGCAAGATTTGGTAACGCCATGTTAACTAACGCAGTCCCAGGTAGCCACCAGTTGTAGGGTTATTCTCTACTTTCCTTCTGAGTTCAGTTTGGACACACTCCCATTCCCATCTCAGACCCAGCCATTGGGGATCCCCTTCTTCTCATGAACTGAGACAAAAAAGGGGTCCTTCACTGGTAAGTCAAGGACACCCCTCATTGCCATCCCCTCTCCCACCACCAGGGACAAAACTCTCTCCCAGTCTGGACTAACCTTCCCTCTCCCTCCCCCCAATCATCCAGCTGACCTTGTTTCACTCAGGACAGACCAGTCCTTGGGTTCTACTTTCCAGCTCACCACCACTACCAAATGCTGAGATCCAAAAGGATCCCATGTTAATCTGCACCTCTCCTACCCCACTCGCTCACTAGGAGCATCCTGGCACCAGAAGGGTTAAACACAAACATGAGGAGAGGAACAAATGCCTAGGAGGCTAAATAAGAAGATGCTGGTTCCCTTGCCTTGTACTTGGTACAGAGTCAGGCCATCCCCCCGTACAGCGCTGGCTCCCCACAGCCCCATTCCTTGCTCTCCAATCCCAGCTCCACAGCAGGTGACAACGTGTGCTGCCCACAGAGCCAGCTCCACCATGGCAGGGTCAGAGCAAGCTCTGCGTGCCCCCAGCAGGCCCCTGGGATGCAGGGCCACGCACACACATACCAGGGTGCTTGTCCTAAGCATAAGTCCCAATTCTGAACCTCAGCCTCCAAAATGTGGGTGCTTGCATGAACCCTCCAAGCTTAATTACCAGCTTGGATCTGATAGCGCTGCCACCAGACAGGAATCAGTACCTGCCTCACTCTGGTCTCCCCAAAACCTTCCCTGGGGGACCCCAAGACTCAGATGCCCTGAGTCTCACAACAAAGGGAAATAACCCACTTCCCTTCTCCCTCTTTACCTCCTCCCTGGGTTACCCTGGAAGATTACTGTACTTAAACTCCTTGAATTACAAACATAGAGGACAATTCCTTCCCCCTCCTTTTCCCTCCACAATTCCCTGGTGAGCTGCAGGCTAATCCCTTGAGTCCCCACAGGAAAAATCCAACAGGTCTTAAAAGAAAGCTTTATATAAAAGAAAGAAAGACAATGGTCTCTGTATCAAGATGCAATATACAGGATCAATTGCTTAAAGAAAACATGAAATTAAACAGCCTTACCCAAAAGAAATACAATTTAAAACATTTCCAGCAACTACACACATGTAATACAAAAAAAACCAATATAACCCTATTGTTTTTCTACCTTTGTACTCACAACTTGGAAAGAGAAATTTAGAAAAGCCTGAGGTAGAGAGATCTCTCTGAAGCCGAGAGAGCACTACCCGAACAAAAGACCCACACCAAAAATTCCCTCCCTGAGCTTTTAAAAAATCACTTTTCCTGATTGGTCCTCTGTCAGGTGTTTTGTTCCCTTTGTTAACCTTTACAGGTAAAGAAACATTAACCCTTAGCTATCTGTTTATGACAGTGCTGGCAGAGGGGAAGGGGGACGCCCCCGATGCTAGGAGTCTGAGCTCACCGCAGTCATGGGTCCAGCCGCACCTCACACCCTGTCATCAGCTCCATCTCCATCCCTATCCCTCTCACTCCTCAGCTTTCTGCTGGGTTCCCATCCATCTTCCTAATTAGCCACTGGGCATTATTGACATGAATCCCAGGGACTGAAACGCTGCCAAGGAAACCTTCATCAATGGCAAAGGCAAAACTTCTCTCCAACCACTCCCAGCTCTGGAGCGTTGCAGTCTTGCTGCTCCCCATCTGCAAGGTTCCTGCATCCATCCCCATCATGTTCCCAGCTGATCCCCCTCCCTGACCTGTTCCTGGCCCATCTCCCCACCAGTCCCTTGGGTTACAGTTTCCCAAGGAGCTCGTCTCCTGTTTAAGGCACCCAGAGAAGAGGTCGAATTTTCAGAAGGCTCTGAGCACTGGGCCCTGAGCCCTGCTGAATATCTGGCCCCAGCTGTGGGGGCTGAGCACACAACAGCCTGGTCTTTGTCCTCATATGTGAGGAGTTAACAGAGCTCCCGTCTGCTGTGTCAAGGATAGAGGTGATTCGGTTAGGGAATGGGAACAGCAGACCAATGGGAGAATTCAGGGGGGCAGCTGCACCCCATTCCCTCCACACAGTCCTAGATTTAATTATACAAAAAGCTACATTGAAGAACGTGCAGATTGCAAAGCCAAACATTCCAAAGTCAGCACATGCCCGAATTAAGGTTGTATGTGCTTGTCCCTCTCCATCAATGTTGGAGACAGAAGACAGATTGTTCCCCCACCGCTCGCTGTTGGCAGCAGCTCCCAAACTTATCTGCAGAGCACTTGGTGATGCTGGCTTCACAGGACCAGATCCTCAAGGGTATGAGGCCTCAAACTCCCTATGGGGATTTGGCATCTTGGAGGGTCTGAGCTATGGGGCTGGTTCTCTTAATTTCCAGTTGTTGGGTTGCATTCAGTGTAACTGGGAAAACATTCAGGACTTCCCAAGGGTTGCTTTTCCATGACAGTGGGGGCTGGAGCGGCCTTCAGGGATATTCTGTGATCACTAATGGCAGAGGTGGGGCCCATAAGACAATCACTATTAAAATGGGATCCTGCCCAATCTCATCTCATTTTCAGTGGTCCAAGAAAGGCTCTTGAGTTGGGTGCTGAGCACCCAAAGCTCCAGCACATAACAGGAGCTCAGCTCTCAGCAACCAGACTAAAGGAGACTCAGAAACAGAGGCATCCAAAGCTATGGGCCACTTCATTATTTGGGAGTATAATTGCTTAGGTGTTGGAAGAGGAGTCACACCTTCCCCTTAAGGAAGGATGGGCTTGTGGTTAAGACAGGAGATTTGGGCTCATTTCTGAGCTCTGCCAGATACTTCTGTTGTACCTCTGTGCCAGTCACTTAGCCAGTCTGTACCTCAATTCCCCATCTGCAAAATGGGAACAATCCTGTATTCCTCCCACCCAGGGGCAGCTCCAGGCACCAGCATGTCTGCGGAGGATTCGCTGGTCCTGCGGCTTCAGCGGACCTCCCGCAGGCTGCCACTGAATCTGCAGGACCGGGGACCTCCCACAGGCAAGTCGCCAAAGACAGCCTGCCTGCCGTGCTTGAGGCTGCAAAATACCTAGAGCTGCCGCTGCTCCCACCCCTTTCAAGTCTCTTGCTATTCAGACTGAGACCTTTTGAGGGCAGGGCCTGTCCTTTATAACATGTCTGGGCAGCACCCAGCACCATCTCAGTTAAGGCCTCTAGGTGCTTCCTTAACAAATGACTGGGTGAGACTCCTCTTGCTTTGGATGAGACTGGACTGACTGCAGATCTCAGACCGATCCCCATCAAGGAAGACAATTGCAAATTAATCTTGCCTTGCCTCCAAATCAAGTGGTTCAGATCCAGGGGTATTCGGATCTGGGTTTTCAGTCCATCCTATGATGAAGAGAAGAGCCATTCGCACAGTATGGACCATGTCATGCCAGCTCCAGTTGTGAAGCTACCCCAAGGGAGAGGGCCTTCAGATCTAGAAGCAAAAGACTAAGTGAGCTGCACTGGGGCAGAACCGGGAACTCAGAGCATCATGAGAACTGGAGTAATGAAAACAGTTTGGAGCTGCATCCAGCCATCCTGGCCTGAATGATTAATCCTGTCAATAGCCAGAACGAGCACCGAGTTCTCCTCTCTTGGCATCGCTCCTGCCCACAGCATTCCACCCCAGTCACCCCTGTCTCCTCCCTGCCAGCTGTTGCTCATCTCCATGAGGAGCAGGCAGGCTGGCTGGCTGCCAAATAGGGTGTATCCTTAAGAAACCTCTCCTTTCTTTCCTTTTCTGGACAGAAGCCAGCACTTCTGACACCAAATACCTCCCCAGAGCAGCAGCGCAGACTGGAGCTGCATCCATGGAAGGAGCCAGGAAGGCTTTTGCAGCTTCCCTTCCACAGCCAGGGAAAGAAAGAGGAAAAGCAGCAAGGCTGCTATGTTGGGGCTGGAAAGTGCTTCAGGGCTGGGACCATTCCTGGGAAAGAGAGGCCTAGAGCCTCGGCACAGAACAACCACACTGCCCCAATACTGGTTCTGACGGAGGAGGCACATCCATTTGTGCAGGTTAAGGGAGAGGAGAATAGATTTAATACAATAAGGGGGCTGCTGTGCCTTTAAGGCATTCTGGGTGGAGCAGAGCAGATCTGCCCCCAGGGGAAGCTCCAGGGGGCACTGTGCAGCCTGCAGGGGGAAAGCAGTGTGCATTCTCCTTCCCAGCCCCCCACCTCTCCAAAGGGCTGGGCCATCAACCCATCCCCTCCCAAGGGGATTATGGTAAGATCCTTGTACAGACCTTGCGTTCGGAGGAGCACAGAGACCACGATGGCCAATGGCCTCTACACTGCGGGGGAAGAAGGTGTGCTAGAGTGGGTGCAGGGTCTTCCAACCACTCCTTCACACACAGCACGGATTCCAACCTCCCACTGCTAATTCACTGCAAGCCAGCAGCATTCAACATGCTGTGGATTACTTTTTCTGTATTAAGTTGCCTAGGGGGATGTGAAGCTTTGAGCAGTTGAATAGCAGAATATCTGGCAGGGAAGGTGAGGAATACTCCAGCTAGAGGCTTCTCTTTTAGCAAGCAGCTGTGAAATAGTTAAGTCATTTAAAAAAAAAATCAGCTGCCATCGTTAGGCTCCAGAGTCACCACCTCACAGAGGAACGGAGATTGTTCGCACGTCTCACAGCTGTTTCAGAACCTCTGCAGACACAGATTTCACATGGGTGTAAATGAGGAGTAACTCCACTGAAGTCAATGAAGTTACACCACAGTAAACACATAAAAAACCACCACCAAGTTGGGCAGAGAATTCTGCCCAAGATGACAATACAGCAGTTTACAGTCAGTTCATGTTTTCAAATTTAGCTTATTGATGAGGGCTAGAAACAGAGACAAGCCCTTGGGATGCATGTGTAACAGAACTTTTTATGCCTTTAACTATATCAATTTAAGACAGATCTAGTTGAAGTGACAACTCCCAAGTGTGGGTGCAATAACATTGCTATAATGATGCTTACACTGCTATAGGTTATTCCCATAATGTCGGGGAACAATACCAGCACAGGACCTTTATATCAATAAACCTGCATCTATGCTAGGTGTTGTACTAAGTGAGCTATTTTGGTTGAAGTCACTCTGCTAACATCTGCACAAAAGACTGTTTAAGATCAGGGCTACATGAAATAGATTCTGCAGCACTGTTCTGCTCACAGCCCGCTCTGAGGGATTAAATCTTTTGGATAAAGAGACAGTCCCCATTGTTTCACAAGCTGCAGTTCCATCCAGGGTATAAGCACGCACCAAGATATGTGCAAAGAGAGGAAAAAAAAAGATATCCCTGACTTTGCAATCAGAGGGCTACACGGTATCTATACAGCTTAAAAGTAAACCCTCTCTTGGAAAAGAGTGAAAATGACAGCATTAATTTAATTACTCCCATCTTGTTCAGAGTGATATGCACGCTAATAAAACATGGCCCAGATTTCATGGTTTTTCACACTATAAGCCAATTAAAAAACTGCCTCTGATAACAGGTCTGCTTTAATTACTCAAGCCTTGCCTTGAACTTGGAGAATCAGGGGATACGTGTGTGTACACACACACACACATAAACACCTCCCCCCTCCACTCTCATGATGGGAGTGCAAGACACTTGGATGCAATGCTGACCTCGTTCAGTGGGTGGATTTTAACACTAGCAGCAGCAGTAACTTTAACAAGCCCATGTAAAGAGATCTCTGTGCATGAGAAGCAGAGAAAGAGTAAAACAAGTACATCACACAGCAAAGAGGCTCCTTGCCGAGTCCCAGCGGTCAAGCAATAGGAGAGGGAGAAATCTCTGCACGATCATGAGAGACGACGGCATAAAACCAGACAAAAAGCCGCAGGAGACAGGTTAAAAAAAACCTCAGCTTGATGGATTACTTTTCACCTAACGATGAAAAACGATCTGGAGAAACTGATACACAATGTGATCCAGGATTAAGAGTCCGCTTTGGACGGTGCTTAAAATGGGTTCACGTGGCTTCTGCTCCAGTTCTGCCAAGGCCTGGGTTGTCCAGACTCATTGTACAGTAAAACAGAAGCCAAGGCAAAACACATGATTGAAATGTCAAAGCTCTGGGATATTTGGACCCAGGATTCTGGTGCAGCCTATTTAAAAGGCAGGGACTAATTGCAAATTTCAGCGCCATCCCCAGTGAGAAAAAAAAAAAAATAAGGATAACCAAGCCTAGGGCACAGGACTGGGAGGCAAGAGAACACAGAGTCCTGACTCTGCTCCAGACTCCCTTTGCCTTGGGGGAGTTACTTCACTGCTATGCCTTAATTCCCCTGACTCCTCCCATCAGTCTGGTCCATTTAGATTGGAAGCTGTTGGGGTCCATGACTGTCTTACTCTGCCTACAGCATCATAGGCCTTGGATTTTGGTTAGACATTATACTGCAACACAAACAGACCAGGGTTCCTTGTCTAAACTTCCAAAGCTTGGATTTGGGGTTCTGACTAGAACAGATGGCTTCTAGAAAGACAGATTCCTTCCCCCTCCCCACCCAAACATCTGGAGAAGAGAGATTCCTTTGTTTTAAAAGAGGAAAATTAAGCGCTGCAATAGAGAGATGATGCCAGGCAGATGTTGCTTTTCGCAGCAGCAGGGAAGGGAGAATGCCATGGGCTTTGATGGCTGTATTTGGATAAACACCAAAAAGCTCAGTGGCTTACGCAATCTCTTCGCACCTTGGGGATCAGACTGGGAATCTCACCTGGGTTTGGGGAGGTTTCTGATTCTTCTTAGGTCCTGTTGAGCCAGAATTAACCTAAGAGGAGCCTGACATCTTTCCACATCTGGATGGAGCTCAGGATCTCACCATGCTAGGTTCTGTCCATAGTACGACTGTCCCCTGTCCCAAAGAGCTTCCAGCTCCCATCTGCACCCTCAGTTGGAAATGCCTCATGGAGCCTCCCTGCAAATCCAGATCTTGTTGGCAAAGCATAGGAGTCAAAACAATGATATTCCCAGTCTCTTAGGTGTGAAGCTACGCCCAGCTTCTCTGCGGACGTAATATCCATTTGATCTTTAGGCAAGACTTTATATAAAAATCAAAAGCGGTTAGAAAAAAAGAAAGATGAGGATTTTTCTGACAGAACTGCCAGATGCAGCTGGGTCTTTCCGCTTCTCACATCATCCCCAAATACAGGTGCTGCCCTTGGAACAGTGCTGCTGAGGCAGCAGAAGAGACTTCTGCTGGCTCTCCAATAGCCTGCTCGCTCTGTGGGGCTGATGCAAGCCAAGCCTTGTTTGTGTCAGTCAAGTCAGTAGCTGGGGCCCTGAACAGCAAGAAAGACAATGTCTGGGGATCATATAGGAACTGAGCTTCCAGCACTCCACATTATGCCATGCCGCAAGCCAAACCACACCACATTATACAGCTGTCGTAAGATGATCTTGTTACAGCACATTTCCCCCCTGCTCACTAATATGACAAATGCGTCGATTCACCTGAAACACACACAGGGGAACTGTCACGGAGTGTGGGGGAGTCCGGCCCTGCACCCCTCTTCCTGGGACTCACAGTGACTCTTGGCCAGCCAGTAAAACAGAAGGTTTATTGGACAACAGGAACGCAGGTTACAGCAGAGCTTGCAGGCAGTCAGGACCCCTCAATCAAGTCCTTCTGGGCTTTCAGGGTGCTTGGATCTCAGCTTAGGATACCCTGAATTCTGCCCACACAGCCCCAAACCCAAACTGAAAACTAGTTCCCTCCTGCCAGCCCCTTCCTTCGTCTTCCTTCCCGGGCAAAGGTGTTGCCCTTTCCCCTCCCTTACCTAGCTCAGGTTACAGGCTCCGATATAGTCTATCCCCTAAAGTCCTCCCCTGCTCTCCCATTCCCCACACAGACAGCCCCTACTCCATCACAGGAACAGACAAGCATTTTTTGCTCCTGGGTCAGATCCAACTCCGACATTATGGACCAAATCTGAAGCCCGTTGGAGCCAATGGAGCAAGGGGGCTTTGGATCAGGCCCTAGAAGTAGGGTCAGTCTCATCAATTTCAGCAAGGCAGCTGCTGCTGCAGCCAGGGGTCCGTGTACAGTGGGCCAGCAACTCCAGAACCCCCACAAAAGGGAGTGGTGGGTGGGCTACTCTGAGTGCAGCAACCCCTCGTGCACCATGTCATCTCTACCTGCTGCTCCCCTTTGGGAGGCACCTCATGCAAGAGAAGTAAGGGGTGCAACAGTCCTACAGGCAGAAAGGGGCAGTGATGCGCAGAGATGGGAGCAGAGTAAAAGCAGGGAGAAGTGAACTGAAGTGTACATGCAATAGACGCACAAGTCAGCGTCCTAGCAGGCTGGCTTGCACCAGGCAGGGATTGCACAGCGGGTGGCAGCGTGCAAGCCGAGGGGCACCAGCCATTAGCTAGGATTGCTGCAGGAACTCAACGAGGCTGGGGCGGGGGAGAGCAGCTCATTGTGTATTTAAAATTAAGAAAGCTGCAGGTAGGGCTCTACATCGGATTTGACTCGCCCTACCCCTGCACTCAGGTACCCACAGAGCAGCATAATCGGCGGCAGCTCTGGTCCATGCACAGCCGCTGGCAGCACGCATGACTCATCCTGCAGTCACTTGAGCATGACTCGTGTGCCGGGAGGTGCGCTGCGCTTCATTAGTTTCATTTTATTTGCTTAGCAGGTGAGCAGGAGTGGAGAGAACAGAACTCAAGCTCTCCCTCCCACCCACTCACCTGCAATCCATGCAGCCGGTGTCACGGCGCAGGGAAAGGCAGAATGTAGAACAGCAAAGCACAGAAGGGAAAGCTGAGATGCACTGGGGGTTTAGGAGATCTGCATTCAATTCCCAGCACTGCCACCGTTTATCTGTGCCCTGGTTCCTTGTCTGCTGTCCTGCCTCTTGGGTGCAAGGTCAGCGGGGCACAGAATGTCTCTTCCTATGGGTCTGTATGGTGCCCTGCACAGTGGGGCCCTGATCTTGGTTAGGTGTCTCTAGGCTCTTCTGTAAAAGAGAGCATCTCACTCAAGAACCTGCTGCACTGACTAGATTGCACGACGTGATCCCTCTTTCAGACCCAGACACTGGTACCAGAGGCTGCTGTCTTAGAAGCAAAAGCCCTGAGCCATGTTCAGAGCAAGACAGCTGGTGGGGGGAGTTGTCTATGTAGATTGCCACGTATTTGCAGGGGCAAAAAAAAAAATGCAGGCCTGTTATTTACCAGGCTGCACGTGGCAACAGACTATATAGGTAAGAGATGCAAGGAGAGTATGGGTCACGAGGCAGACTGCAGACACACACACACGCAACTAAAATCAATCAATTTAAAATTTTATTGGGGATAGTTACAAGGGGTAAGAGAGCAGCTTATGATTAGCTAATAGAGTTAACAAAACCTAAAACACACAATGCCTAAAATATCTACTAACAATATTTACAAACAAAATGCAGCATTTAGTAATAACTGATACTTACAAATACAAACCAACACATCACGACCGGCAAACGTAGAAGCTCTATTTGAAACACGTGAGCTGAGAGAGAGGCTTCGAGGTGATCAGGCTCGGTTACGGCATACACGGCATACACGGGACACGTTTTCTTCCTCTCTCTGCCTGCACATGGCAGGGCAACCCCTGAAGTACTCACTATGACATCACAGAAGTGTCATAGGGGACGGGGCCCAAAACCTGTGTGTGTTCGCCTCTGATTGGCACAAGCAATGTTTACACCAAATAGGGGAGCAGGTGCCAAAAGGTCTGGCTTCGCCCCCAAAAGGTGAGGTAATGCATATTGTTGTAGAATGCGTTCAACACTGAATGACAAAGGAAGAGGCCAGGGCAATACCGGTCTGGCAAGTGATACAGGATGCAGACAGGAACCCATTCTAACAGTCTACACAGTACACTGCAATACAAAACCTGCACCACCGAGTCTCAGAGCCCAGGTCAAATGACTCAGACTTGTGGCATCCTGCCCTATCGCAGAGTTTCACGACTGCATTACAACTTTTAGCCCAGCAGCCAGAGCCCCGTATCAGCTAACCAGGGCCAGCTGTGCTTGTGCCGTGGGTCTTATGGCAGCATAGATGTACCTGCTGTGGCCAGCCTGTTGGCTTTAGCAGCCAAGAGCTGGCTCACCGTGTAGGAGGCTCAGGTGGTAGAAAGAGAGAGGTATAGAGCCTTTCACCTCCAAATTTGGCCATGCTGATAATGACTGAAATGCTTTGGTGTCGGTGGCCCATGTAGATGCCATTGTCAGGCCTCAGCCTAGCATCCCACAGACAGATGCCCACATCTCTAAGCTACAATCTAGCATGGCACTGCTTTTCCCAGCAGTTGGAGGCCTGGAGAACAAGTTCCTTTAGATGATCCATCCTAGGGTGGTGTGGAGGAGATTGCCGGGGCGGTGCCGTGTTGCTTGCCGTGAGTAACTAGAGCTCTACACCCTTCATCCACCCCATGCATTTTCGTTCACTCCCATCCAGCCGAGACTTCCATTAGAAATTGCAACATGAAAAACAAGATGCCAACCCCTGGCAGTTGCACTGGGAACAGATTCCACTTAAGAACAAATGCAAAGAGAAAATGCTCTGGAGGCTCCTTTCATTGGCGACTGGCGTGGACGAAGTGGGGAGTTGAAGGAGAGGGACTCTAAGCAACTTTCCAAGGAAGGGCCCCTGCTGAGCTCAGTGGCCATCAGTCCTCGTGAGAGAGAGCAACTGGAAAGGAGCCAGGAAGAAGAGCCCTGCATTTGACAATAGCCTCCACAGCCAGATGAGCTGAAGAGGCTAGGAGTGGACTAGGCAGGTCAGACAGGGAACAGGCCAGGGCCTGCTGCCTCCCAGAACCAGGCTAGGACACAGTCACATTAGGGGCCCTAGTTGCAGGACCCCCAGTGGTCGAAGTCAGCCCAGGGAGCTTGCACTCGTCCCTAGCAATACAGCGCAAGCCGTGCCATGGAGACTGATATGGAAGTTAGACGTGAGATGTAGCAGTAGCCAGGTGTGTGAGCAAATCGTGGAATCCACTAGCTGGAAACACTCCAGTTCGTTCAATAGGAGCCGGGACACCTTTTTTTAAGAAGTGGATCTGAGACTGAAATAAGATACAGGGAGACCAAGGTGCTAGCAAGTCAGACGGCAGAGGCAGATGCCAGAGAGGAAGGGGGTTGGCAGGAGCCAGGTCGGCAGCCGGAGAGTGTGATGGGCGAGAGAACAAGAGAAGCACAGGTACCAGGAGGGATGAGCCACAGCTGTGAGGCTGCTCCACATAGGTTTCAGCCATGGCACTGAGGTGTCAACCACATGGCACTCCAGGGACTCGGACTCAGTAGGGACCATGCACTTCCTAGGCTGGTTAACAGGAAGCCACTTACAGCCCAGCTCTAGCGAGCCACCATCTCACCCGCTGAATGGAGTCAGGCCAGATTTATTACCTGGATGGGAGACCCACAAGAAAAATCCAACAGGCTGCTACAACCAGCAGTGCTGGCTCTTGTGCAGGTGGTTCTCTCCCCTAGACTCCATGCCCCAGCCTGGCTAGGGAGCCACCCTGCGCTGCTGGAGGTGCAGCCATTCAGAAAATGCAAGATCCCAACCACTTGGTTATTATGGATCCTGTGGCGCTCACTGAAACAGTTAAGGGTATTAACCTTGCTCCAGGTCAAATTCCAACTTGGGTACTTGCATCCATTTGAAACCGCAGGGGGAATGGAGCAAAGTTCTCACTTGCTGTCTGAAGCTGTAGCATGGTGTTGCTGTGCACTGTTTTACAGGGGCTGCACCCTACCCTAGAGGTGGCTGCATTTCAGCAATGTGGCATTCCCCACAGAGTCACTGAAACATTCCTTAGAGTAGGTCTACACTACCAGCCGGATTGGCAGGTAGCGATCGATCTATCGGGGATTGATTTATCGTGTGTAGTGTAGACACGACAAATTGATCCCCAATCGCTCTCCCATTGACTGCTGAACTCCAGCTCGGTGAGAGGTGGAAGCAAAGTCGATGGGGGAGCGGTGACTGTCAGTCCCCACGAGGATGTCTTAGAATCACCTACTTTGCAATCTAAGATATGTCGACTTCAGCGACGCTATTCTCATAGCTGATGTTGCATATCTTAGATCGATTGCCCCCCGTCCCCCCACCCAGTGTAAACCAGGCATGAGTCGCTGAAAGGCATTTGTAAACTATTACTATACGTAGACTGGTCTAAACAAATCATACACTAGAGCTCAGAATGAAGGACAATCCTGAGCCTAGAACAAAAGGAAGACGGTCTTGTGGTTGGCACTCTCCAGAAAACCAGGCTTCAATTCCCAGCTCTGCCACAGACTGCCTGTATGACCTTCGGGAAGTCACTCAGTCTGTCTGTGCCTCAGATAATGGGTGTTTTTGCTGTATTGTCTACTTAGACCAAGTTCTAGGAGGCAGCAACTGTCTCTCACAATGTGTACATACAGCGCCAAGTAGGATGGGACTGGGATAATGCAAACCATCTAGTACTCTAGGGGCTGTTGTGATACCAAAATTTATACCTGGGGCATTTAAGTCCTGAGTTTTGGTTGAACCTACTGTAAAGCCAGGAACTTGCTACTAAGGAGCTCCAACCTGCAGAAAATTGGGGCAGTGGGTGTTTGGGTCTAGAGTTTAGTGCCTATCTTGAACAATTTAGGACAGGATGGCTCACGAAGGGGAGGCGTGACTAAAGATTCATGGAACAGGTCTTTGAAGTTGCACACAAGACTGTTCCTTGAAGCCAGCGCTTAGATCTATTTTAAGGATCATTTGACACCGAGAAGCCACAAGCTGCCCTCAGTCCGTGCCCGTAGCTCTCACTCCCTCGCTTTGAGAGGCTCTCTCCTTCCGCAACCCACTCGCTGCGCTTTGTGCAAAAGAGACCGGCACAAAGAGGTTTGTGCTTCGTGCTGCAGGCAGGAGCTCGAATCCTGGCAGGTGAGGCGGATCCATGCTGCTGGGCTGAAAGCCAGCAAAGGTGCAGGCTAGTAAGGACGAGAGCTGGGAGTGAACCCGCAATGTTAAGTTCCAGATCCAGATTTTCCCGCGACTCAGGGCTGCTTAGGTCTGGGGTTTTGCCTTCTCATGGGACTCCAGAGACGATTACAGAGTTTGAGAAGGGCCTCAGTGATTTATTCCTAAGAAATAACAGCTGAGGGGCACTGTTTGGCTCCAGATTTCAAACACCCCCAAAATTCAGAAGTGCTCCGATCTGGGACTCTTTTTGCTCCAATCCATTCGAGCCAGCAGCGGAATTGCAATGTGGGTTCCGACTGCGCGCGCACACACACACACACACAGTCTGAGGCTATTTGGATTGGGGATTCTAGTTCAGGGCAGGCCCATCTCTCCTTGCCATAGGATTGATCTTCCTCCATTGAAATTAATGGAAGCAGGAAGGCTGGTCCAGTGGTTAAGATACTGCCCTGGGACTGGGGATACCAGGCACAAGTCTCAGCTCTGCCACAGACTTCCTGAGTGATCTTTGGCATGTCTCCATCTCTATGCCCCAGCTCCCTATGTGTACGATGAGACTAATAGCATTGCCCTACCGCCCAGGGGCATTGTGAAGATAAGCACTATGAGGTGCCCAGATGTTACAGCAATGGAGCCTTGCAACAGGGCGGTAGAATTCATTGACCCCTTTGGATCTTTTTTTGTCTACAGTTCGTAGTGGTTCATTCCAATCATTGCATCAGCCCCTGTGGTCCCACTATACTCCCAGCAGCCCTTTCCCTCCACACTGCAACCAGGCTTCTTTGAAACAGAGCAAAAATTGCTTAAAAGAAACCTCTTTCAATCACCACCCGTCCTTGACTCCAGCCCTCAAGTCCCAGCTTCACCTTCAGTTTCCTCGCAGTCGAAAGCTGACGTGAATGGGGAACCTCTGCGTAGAAATGGCTTATGCACCTGCAATGCCTAGGAAAGATCAGCCACTCCTTCTAGTCCCTGCACTAGCTGCTCCCAACCACAGCAAAACCTGACATATTCTAGGGACAGTTCCCACATGGAGCACAGACTGCCAGACGGCCCAAGACTGAACAAGAGAGGCAGCTACCACACTATAGCCAATGAGCTTGCACATAAAAACAACCAGCTCTGAAGTCTACAGATCACGGCCTTTGCAGAGAGGAACAGGGCTTAACTTCCAAAGTGCCCTGAGAAGAAGGACCACCCCATGATGAAGGGACTGGACTAGAATCATAGAATATTAGAGTTGGAAGGGACCTCAGGAGGTCATCAGTCCAACCCCCTGCTCAAAGCAGGACCAATCCCCAGACAGATTTTTTTGCCCCAGTTCCCCCAATGGCCCCCTCAAGGACTGAATTCACAACCCTGGGGTTTGCAGGCCAATGCTCAAACCACTGAGCTATCCCTCCCCTCTATAACTCAGGAGAGCTGAGCTCAATTCTCACCTCTGCCACCGATTCCTCACTTGACCTTTGGCAAGTCACTTCCTCATTCAGCTCCCCACCTGGAGTACCCTTCCGTTTTCAGGGGCTACCTGTACAGTGCCTAACACAATGGGACCTCTCCGGGCTACCATAGCAGAGATGCTCAATCCGGCGTGCAGGGGAGGGGGCAGAGGTGTTGGAAGGAGAGACTTGAAAAATTAAACATTTTCCCCAATAAAAACACATCAATACAATAAAGACCCTCCCCTCATCCCCCACAAGGAGGAACAGTTCCACGTGACACTGCCAAGCTGAGACTTAACTATTCATCTCACCCATGAATGACTATGCTTGAAAGCAGATGGTTTCATTTAGGGCTGGTATACATTCCCTGTATCAATGGAGGTTTAACACTTCATCGCCTATGGAGGAAGCACTATTGGGTTCTTAGGCTCATTCATCAGCAAGAAATACCCAGGTTTGTTTTTAAAACCCTCATCTGCACCTTCCACCCCTGCTCAGCCATGCAGAGACATCCTGCTCCACTGTAAGTGTCTCGTTCTAGGTAAGACATACACATTTCCCTTCTGTTCCTCTCCTGGCTTCACCAGCAACATACAAATGAGTAGTTGCTAAGCAAGTAATTAATCAGTCCAAGAGCCATTCAGGAAGGTAAATTACAACCTTGTAAACGCCCACTGAGCTGCTCGCATGATGGATGGTGGGAGACTGGAGTACGCAATAAGCTTGGGAGAACCGAGCCAGGATGGCTGATTGGCCTGCACAGTCCACACAGGAGTCCCTTCTTCCCATGGCCCAGACTACATGCCTGCACCTGACACCCATGTAACAGATCCGCATCAGACAGTTATTAACTGCATCACCCACAAACACCTGCACCGCCCAGACAAGAACCTGGTCCTTCCTTTCTGACACCAGCCCCTATCACTCGAACTGAAGGAGATCTCCATTGTGAACGGGATCTGTCCCTGATCATGTGTGTATAGCACACACACCCTGACCCATTTCTGGCTTCATCCAACTCCTGCATCAGCTTTATCACAGCAGATGGCGAACTCCCTACCTGCCCTCCATAAGGACATGAATCTGGGTTCTCCTTCCTGCTCTCCTGCCCATATAAAGAATCACTCTAGAGGACACTGAGACAGAGATGCTCTCCCCATCCCACTGGGCTGGGTTGCAAGCGAACAGCCTATGGTGATGGGCATGATGGGGGAAGGAAGGGAGTACACAGAGGGACCTCTCTCAGTGACAGGATGGGGCTGGAGGAGAGCCCACAACTTGACTTCACAAAGGGCCCTCAAAAGCTAGCATGAGCCCTAGTCCAGGGCAGGCTCCATGATGCCAAGACTGCAGTAAACGCCAAAGCATCAAATGGACACTGCAGCTCACTAGAGTCTCCGAGCACGTTGTTAATCCAGAGCACTGCACACCAAGACTCAATGGAAATCTACAGGAAAGGTTCCCATCAGGATACAAGGAATCACAGTCCCGCTTAAATGGCAAGTGCCAGTTATCCAAAACAACGTCAACTACAGAGAAACAGGCTTGCCTTCCACACAGCTTGAGCTCCAGCTTTGCAGCTGGTGGGTTTGTTTTTTTTAAATCAGGCACTACGTGCTGTCTAGAAGTTTATACAGCACACAGAGACATCTAGCAGCTGAATTGTATAACTACAGGTACATATGAATACATTTTCCCCACTCAAATCCCACGGAAACCCATCCTGTGCTAAAATTCAACATGCACCCCTATTTTGATTAATGAAGCATCTTCCCCAAACCCCTGGCCATTTGCCTGTTCCCTTTGTATGGGGCTTTGTTATATTTAAAGTACCAACTCTCCTTCACCACCATCATACCCCTCAAAGACATAGCTAAAGAGTATCTGATGCATCTCTGAGCACCAAGAGATAGACTCAAGTAGCTAAATCTGGGTCAGGATGCTTGCCCCGAGCCATGCTGGGGTTGTTCAGAACCAAGGCTATGGGCCCATCTTTAGCTTAAGAAGTGCTTTCCTGTGGAGTCATCACATGACACTTCCAATACTACCTCCCTATTTCCTTGTGCTCCCAGTCTGTCTGCCTGCAGCCACCTGTGATCCCTTTTCTTATACATAGGGTGTAAGATCTTCAAGACAGGGGTTGTCTTTGTACAGTACCTAGCACAACAGGACCCTAAACCATGACTGGGGCTCTGAGGTGCTACCATAACACAAATAATGCTCCCATATAATTTGGGAAATGAACCGCCCCATGCTCTGTCCTAGTGAGACTAGATTCTGTGGCTGTTCCACACAACGATAGCTACTGCAGTATTCTCCTGCTGTATTAACCTTCTGTTACCCAGAAGTGGCTTGGATCAGACACTAAAGATCACTCTCTTACCACAATGCCAATGCGTCAGACTAGCTTTTCACCACAGGACCTTTAAAGCACATATTGCCTCAGTTTCCCCACCATGCAAAATATGCTGCCCAGGACACCAACCAACTACAACAGTGTTCATCCATTTGACTTCAAATTAAACCTTCCATGTAGAAAGTTACCACTTGCCTCATGTTCAGCTGATTTCTCTGCAGACTAAGGGATTCTGTCATTGCCAGGCCTGCCCACTTCCCTGATCTTCATTAGGCTCAAGGGTTTTCACCACAGTGAGATGAATAGAGAATGCAAAGGGACACCTTCCCTAGTTCAGAGGGAAAGAGAAGAGCTCATTTTCAAGAACAGCTGGGGTCTGAGTAGCAGCAAACTCACAGCAAGAGGGACTGCTCCCTCATTTGAGGGACCCTGAAAGGAGATCTCTGGGAACGGAATATCAAGCACTCCTTTATCTCTCTTTTAGTTTCTTCCCTGGGGCTTGCTAGGTTGCTACAGACATGAGGGGCTGATCAGGAACCCATGTCTTATGGGAGTTTGCTCTTAACTGTATAGGCAGAACCCCAAACACAACACTGCTTACCTTGCACAAAGGGGAAACCTGTCTGCTCATCTCTCCTGTTGACTTTCTGGCCCACAGAGAGCAGCTAAGCCCACCAGCTCCAGGCCACTACTACCTTACTGTGTACAGCAAGCAGGCCCTGCAAATCAGGGGTTTATATAACTGTGCCTCTCAAGAAGCGAAGCCTTCTGGGCTATGTGATTCTGCTCTAAGGCCAGCTGTGGCTGGAACACTTCATTTGCGTGTGAGCTAGCAGCTGGCTGGTGTTAACACAATGGGTTAGGCCTGACGTAAGCACAGCTTTTGGCTTGGCATGACCGTATTGGTCAGGGATGTGATTTTCTAGTGAGATATTAGTTCAAAACCCAGGGTGGAAGCCACTCTACTGCTATAGCTGCCTCTCCTTCCTGTAGATGAACAAGCTATACTGGGCAGGGTCCGGCGGTCAGCACATTAACCTAGACCATAGGAGCTCCTGGGTTCAATTTGTACTCCGCCACAAACATCTTGGGCAACTCACTGAGGCCCAGATCCTGAAAGATATTTAAGCTCCTTGAAATCAATGGGCCTTAGAAGCCAAAATACTTCGAGGATTTGAGTTGCCCTGTGCCTCAGTTTCCCCTCTGTACCATGGAGCTGTCCTGCCTCACAGGGATGTTGTAAGGATAAATACATGAAAGACTGTGAAATGCTCAAATATTCCAGTGACGGGGGCTATATAAATACTAAGATATCTAGACACTCTGTATGCCAAGCTGTGCTCTTGCCCTGCGTTCGAGTGCAAGACTCAACATGGCAAATTATATGTGGGGAAATTATCCAGAAGTCTGTATATTGGGAATAACAATGTGACCACCCCTTGCCACTAATAGTTCCTCTGGACTGGCATTACCTGCTCTGCTGGCATTCTAGCTTCTCTTAGCTGGCACTGCTTCCACTCCTAAGTGATGTTGACTGCTTCTCTGGCCCCTGGCACTGCTGTTTCTCCTGGCTGCTCGCATTGTCAGCTTGCCCCTCCTTCCTCCTGGTTCCCGGTTTCTGCCTGAGGCTGGCAGGAGGACTTGGAAGCACTTTGCAATTTCAAGCCCAGATTGTCACTATGTGCACACCCCTCCACCGCAGAATCCGTGAGGTCGCCCCATTGTTCAAGGACATGACCTTTGCGTTGAGCTCACAGGGTAGCACAGTGTCTCAGGCACCATCATTCGCCAGTGTTATGCCACATTACCTTACAATCTTACTCATAATAATACCAAGCGCCTGTGGAGGACTTTTCACCAGTAGGTCTCAAAGCACTTTATAAAGAAGGTCAATATCTCTATTTTACAGATAAGGAAACTGAGGCTCAGGAAGCAACTTGCCTGGGCTAGTGGTGAAGCTGGGATTAGAACCCAGGTCTCCTGAATACCAGTCTGCTGCTTGATCCACTAGGGGACATGATGAAAAGCAGCCATGCTATCTCATGCAAGGGCTCCATTCTTCCCCTGTGAGTGCTGACTCCAATGGGAGATACTCATATCTGACCGGGTAGGGTGGCAAATAAGGAAGTGTTAACTTCTCACCCTAGAGAAAGAGAGAGGGGGGGCTAGATTTTCAAGGGCTCAGCTCCCCCTGCAGCTGAGGCCAGGTTTTCACAAGAGCTCAGACCCCACTGTGCGACATCTAAATTAGCAACCAGCATGCACAGCTCTTCTGGGGTGGACATTTCAAGAGCACTCAGCTTTGGCCCAAATTCCCACCCCTGGGGCCTAAATGGGAGCTGAGCTCTTGAGACACTCTGACCCTCCATCCACCCAATTCCCCGCTGGCTCCTGCCTTGTGCTGTCTCAGCAAAGTGGGCGTGTGAAGCAGGCTACCAGATCAGAATTTGTTCTGCGTTCATTGTGCACAGGTGCAAATGACTCCACGAGGGGACAGGCGGGGAGAAGCAGAGCCCAGAATGGCCAGCTCCTGCAGCACTTACAGTGAATGCTGAAAATGTCGTAAGCACATAAAATGGATTGGCCCGAGCCAATGGCAGTCCCTGCCCAGGAGAGCGGGTCTGAGGCCAGATGACTCCTACGCTGCAAAGCAAAAATCTTCCCAAGGGAACAGAGCACAGATCCCACAGGGGAATGTAACCTTATCCCCCTGCATTCATTGCATTCCACAGGCCAAATTGCTGTACATCGTGCCTGTGTGATCCTCCTAGGCAGTTAGGGCTGCGGTGCCCCATTTCCACATTAGATGGCAGCAGGAAACCACAGTCTGGCGGATGAACCCGTATGGCTCATCTTTCTTGGGTCTGATTAATTGTTTGTATTACAGTAGCAGCTACAGGTCCCAGGCAAGATCACTGTGTCCCATCGTGCTAGGAGCTGTACAGACACATAGTGAGAGACAATCCCTGTCCCAAAATTGCTTACAGGCAAGACAACAAGTGGGAGGGGAAACAGACAGAAAGAGGGGATGTGCTTGCCCTAGGTCAAGCTAGGAACAGAACGCAGGTCTTCTGAGTCCCAGTCCAGTGCTCTATCCACGGGACCACACTGCCTCTGTTTTTAAAAAAAAAAAAGATTTAATTTTGCCTTTTTATAGCATGTATTTCATCTGAGGCTCACATTAACAAGTTAAGCCTCAGAGCCCCTCTGAGAGCAGCTCAGGGTCATTACCCCCTTTTTTCAGATGGGGAAACTGAGGCCTGGAGAAGAGCAATAACTTTCTGAAGGTCTCATCACACAGCAAGTCAATGGCACAGCTGGATGCAGGTAAAGTTAAAAACACAAAGCTCAGAAACCTCTGACTCCAAACTCAACCTGATTATTGTTGATGATTTGCTGCATGCTGGTAGCATGCACAGTGTCGTACAGAGGACTGGATCAGCCCAGGGGTCATTCTAGAGTTAAACTCTTGCTGTCAGTGATCTCATGTGGCAATGAGTTCCGCAGGTTAACTGCGCTGCATGTAAAAAGTAGAGAAAGGCATGATTAGAAGAAGAATGAGCAACACAGAAAATTAGAATCAGCTCTTTAAAAGCCTGTGCATCCCTTAGGCTCTTTGCTTTTGTGTCAGTGCCTGCGCTGCCAGTACTAGTGGAAGTTCAATCTGCACATGAGTTAGATCAACATTGGTATTCCCCTTTTGCTGGGCGTGGAGAAGGACAGACACAGGGGAATGAAGTGACTTGCCCAGGGAAACAGAGTGAGTCAGTCACAGATCCAGCATGGAATTTAAGGGCTCTTCTTCTGATTCACATTCCTGCAGACCACACCATCTTTAGTCCTCTGCTCGAAGGCTCTTGACAAATTTACACACATGCATGCACACATGCTCACGCGTACAAAATCTGGGATATAGCAAGGATGGCAAGTCAAGCACTTGCTTAAATATATTGGGCCAGACCAGGGACAGCTCCAGGCACCAGCACTCCAAGCGCATGCCTGGGGCAGCAAGCTACGGGGGGCAGCCTGCCAGTCACTGTGAGGGCAGCAGTCAGGCAACCTTCGGCAGCGTGCATACAGGAAGTCCTCTGGTCCTGCAGCTTTGGCGGTGATTCGGCAGCAGTGACGCCAAATCCGGGTTACCAGCAGACCAGCCAAAGGCCGGCTGACTGCTGTGCTTGGGGCGGCAAAATACATAGAGCCGCCCCTGGGCCAGACTCTCAGCTGGTGTAAATCAGCACATTTCCCTTGAAATCAATGGTGCTACACTGATTTACACAGCCTGAAAGCAGCCCTGATCTTGTCATGCACTTACCCACTGGGGCGTGCTGAACTGGCACAAAGCAATGCCATAATATCAGTAGAAATTAGAACAGGCTGAAATTTTTCCAATGGAATGTTTTTTTGTCGGAAAACGTCAATTCATCAAACTGGGAACATTCTACAGCAACCTGTCAATTTCAAGGTAATTTCATTTAGAACAAAAATCCAAATGGAGCATTTCAATCAATCCAAAATGTTCCAAATTGACCTTCTCAGAATGGATTGTTTTGAATTTTCATTTTAAAATGCCTTTTTGTTTCCAGGGTTATTGTATATTTTTTAATTTTATGTTTATATTATACCAATCACAATACCAATTACCAATTAGAGAACAAATTACAAATGACCAGTGACAATGAAAATTACCAAACCAATTAGAATACCAAATACCAAACCAATTGCCAAATTATACAATCAAATAAAAAATCAAATCAAATGGAAAAATAATAAAAATCATATATTAAAAGGTAAAAATTGAAACATTTCAACTCAATTTTATTGGAAATTTTATGTGGCAGAAACTTTTGAAAGTTCAACTTTTCATTCTGATCCAGAACTTTATTTCCCCCCAAAATGCTGATATTTCCCATGGCATGGAAGTTCCAAGTTTCAAACAGCTCTAGTGCCAACGTTTGAATAATACCACATGGAGTGGGAGTATTTTTTAAATTATCCCACATATCTATTTCTTTTTCTCCCTTCAGTCTCTGTTTTGGCCTTTATATTATTAATTAAAGGGCAATTCTCTACCACCAATGATCAGATGAAACCTCCTGAAAGCGACCCAAACTGATTCCAATGTATGGTGGAAGCTAAGTTTTTTATCATATGATTCAATCATTTCAAATGGAGGAGAAGTAACAGCACAGTAAATATGGGGGTGTGCGATGAACATTTTAGATATACAGCTGCAGCTTAAGCCTTATTAATTGTTTGCAGTGTGGTCGTACCTAGGGGCCCCAGTTAGGGATCAGAACTTCAGTATGTTAAGCATGGGCCTGTCTTTCTTTTCTCTTTAAAATAAATGTCAGTAAATTTGAGTGTGGGTGAAAAGTGCTAAAAGCTGTACGTACAGCACCTAGCACCATGGGGCCTTGATCTCACATGGGGCTTCTGGGTACTCCTGGAATACAAATAATAATACATCAGGTGTCAAGTTTACACCTCCTTAAGGGCAGAGCGATGTAAAGAGGCCTTGGTGTAAACCAAAATTGGGCCCTGGAGTCTTTTATTTGAAGTACAGCAGCAGAGTTAGCAATTACAGGGGAGTTCAGTCTCTTCAGCCACTCTGCTGCAGCTGCTGCAAAAGAGACCACATAGCACTAGGGTGACCAGATGTCCGGATTTTATAGGGACTGTCCTGATACTCAGGACTCTTTCTTACATAGGCACCTATTGCCACCCACCCCCGTCCCAATTTTTCACACTTTCTACATGGTCACCCTACATAGCACCAATTGCAGGTTTTTCTGATGTAGAAACTTGTCCCAGTAGCAAATTGGACAGAAACCTTCACTTCCCCTCACCCCAGCTTATTTCACACAGTAAGAATAGCCTCTCACTACTGATGTGGGCTGGACTCAGGTCAGCAGCCTAGAAGCAAGTGGTTCTGCAAGCCAACACCCAGATGATGAGATGCTGGGTCCCTGCTCTTAGCCTTTTCTTTGCTCCCAGGTCAGAAATAATGATTAATCCTTTCAGAGGCGGGAGGATCCTTGGAAGAGTTGTAACTCTGAGCAGTGTCTGCAGCAGATTAGCTTATGCCAGAGAGCATCAGTGATTCCCAGCTGATCAATGGTGCTTTGTACAATGTGCAAAAGGAGATGGACTCCTGGGTCAGACCACGGGCTTTGAAACACTGGGCCCAACTTGACTTCCTTTGACTTCAGTGTTGGCTTGTCCCAGGGCTGGCTCTGGCCAGCTGAGTCCGTGGTAGTTTGTATCTGAGCAGGTGTGCAGCGCCTCAAGAGAGTGTGGCGTAGGTAAAGCCATAGAATCAGCTGCCACAGGGCCCCTATGCTGGGGGGACAAGGGAGGGGGGTCGCACTAGTGCAGCAGATGTCTGCTAGTGTATTACCAGTGTAACTACATCACTATACATTTCTCCAGTCTAGACAAGACAAACTTATGTAGTTGGGCGCTTGTTTTTACTTCCTGGTTTTCCATCCCTGCCTCTTCCTCGTCTTTTCGCCTGTCTCGCTTTTCCCTTTGTTCCCACCTGTCTCTCGCTTCCATCTCTCCTTGCTCGCTCGCTGGTGTAAATCAGTGTCACCCTGTGGGATGGGCACGAGCTGAAGATCTGGCCCCGTCGTCCATCTCCTTTTCTTCATTCCTTTTCCTTTTCCATGCTGTAGTAGTCGGGGGAAAGGCAAATTCTCTGCAGGTGTAAACGGGCACAGCAGCTCCACTGACGTCAATGGAGTTTATTCATTTACACCTGCAGAGAATTTGGCTCCTTCGGTCTCTTTTTAATCCCCCTTGCTCATTCTCTTACCCTGGCATTAGTCCCATCTCTCACGCAACCTGCTTCCTGCCTATCACCTGTAATTCCACACACACACCCGCCACCTCCATTCCCGCCTTGCCTCCCCTTAGCATTTGTTCTCCAGTCGCCTTCCCTCCAGTTTCCTGCAGGAGTCCCAGGCCAGTGGCTGGCCTCGTGTCTGAATGCTGAGTCACCCCTCATGACCAAGGGGTGACTCACAGAAGGGAAGTCCCTCCACCAGGGTACTTTTCAAACCGGAGCTGAGTAAAAGGGAAAGTGTCAAGGAATTTGGCCTGGAAGAATGTTTTCTTGGCACTGGGACAAGCTCGCTGTTTGCCTGAGTTATTCCCCTTTGCCACAGTGAACTTGTGTGACTAGCAGAGACCAAAAGCCCCAGGGGGCGGGGGGATGAGGGGGCACTGACCCAAAACAGAGCAGCTGCAGGAATCCAGCTAGAAGCTGAATATGCTTCATAGAAACACAAGCAGCTGCTCAAATATTCCACAAGCTTTTTCTATTGCTACTGCCAGCGGGTCTGATTCTCCACTGCCTTGCACCCAGATGTAATTTACAAGGGGTGCAAAACCATCCCAGCACCGTGACTGAAGAATGTGTTTTACGCCTACTTTGCACAGGTAAGAATGACTGCCCATAACGCATGGCAGGGGAGAATCAGACCAGGAAGTGCCATCAGCTGATATTTTCATTGCAAGCTCCTTAAAGCAGGAGCCTTGTTTCTTTGCTTACCTCTCCAGCACTAACAAATATTAGGTGCTGGATAAATAAAAATGTTGCACAGCTTGTTGGAAACTGTAAAATTTAATTGCATACTTGAATGTGATGACAGATAAGGAGCTGGCTGGCGTGTGCATGTGTGTGTCTCTTGCCCTCTACTGGATGGAGTCAGAACTGCTCAGCTAGGTATCATAGGTCTTATACTGCTAATAGCTAATGGAGATTCTCCATCAGCACAAAGGGTAGAGACCAGTGCTCTCAGACCAGGACTATCTGTGCAATATTCCTGCTGCTGCAAAGTTCCCTGTGGCTGTGGCAAGCAGCACTATGAGAGACATGATGTTATAGGCACTCATGGAATTGCTACAATATTTTTCCTGCAGCTTAGTTTTGATGCTCCATTTGCAAGAGAAGACCTCTGGGCCAAGCACTGAGCCCTCAATTAATTGTCCCTTTGCATTCCTCCTTAGCAGCCATTCCCCAAGTTAATCATTCTCCTCTCTGGCCTTTTTACAACTCTTTGTTAGTATCCCTCGAGCCAGCTGGCCGGAGCTGGCGAGGATATGTTCAGTGGGAGGAGGCTGGCAGGTACACTCTTCTGTACAGTCTCCAGGTTCTGTCCTCCCACCCCACATCCTCTTGCTGGACCACTTTGCTCCCCAGGCAGATTCAGTCTCCCCCATGCTGCCTTTGTGACTCATGCTGCTGTTAACCCCAAGGGCTCAGGTTGACAGGCCAATCTCAGTATCAGGAGTAGGAGGCCATAATGCAACTTATCAGCTCACTAGCCTCCAAGCACATGGCAGCAGCCCAGATACAGACTCCAGAAGGAGTGCACATCTTCAATGAGCCTCACCACCCTACGTCCTTACTACCCCTGCTTTGTCAGACTGGCCTGCTCCAGAGCCACATGTTGGATAATGCACACACAGGCACCAATATGCATGCACACACACACCTCCCAAACATGTGCCCACGCATCATGCCTCAACATACCTGCGGGCGCATCTCAAACTTTGGGAAAGTTCAGCTCCGCAATCCATCATCCGCATTTACAATGCAGAGCAGCAGGTTCATCGCTACCACCAGCCTGTGCTTTGTGGTCAAGAAGGCTGCCCAACAAAGGTACCATGTTAGCAGGAGACAAGAGTGAGTCTATCTTGGCGCAGGCCGAGGGATGGGAACATAAATGTTGTTCCATTTGGGAGAGGAGCTTAATATTTCAAAATCTGGTTTCATTACGGTTTGGAACAAAACCCAAAATTCTCTGCAAATGGGAATGGAGCCCTGGTTCTTGGGGAGCACACCCAGCGGGCTACCACAGAGCCCTGGATTTGAAAGCCTTGGTGCCCCTTACCCCAGAGCACTCTGAATGCCAGGGCTGACCCACAGCTCTGCATCTGGAAGCCCTGGCATCCCTAGCAGCCTTGGAGATGCGCAGGCAAGCTGGCAGGTTTCTTTTGGAACTTCATCAAAATTGAACTGACTCTGCAAACTATTTCCATTTCAATGAATCTGAAAAATCCAATGAAAAATGGTTCATTAGAATGTTTCCAGTCAGCTCTACCAATAAAGCTAGAGCTCTGATACTTTCTCCAACTGGAAACCACATTTAAACAGAGGCATAATCTCACGGATGCCTCCCATCCCATTCCCAATTGTGTAACACCATTGTGAACAATTGCTTTGGATGGAATAGTGAAGTACTGCCTGTCCCAGGCATTCAAAGATCTTTAGTCAGGCCCCAAAAACTGTGAGACTGAGTTAAAAAACTTGCTTCAAAACTAATAAAATCTGGAGTTCTTTTGAGTTGTTTTCTAGTTTCTGACCCTTCCCAGGTCATGTTCTTCTCCACAACTGCACAATCTGGAAACTTTATGAAAGATAAACGGAAAGAAAGAAAAAAGGAAAGAAAGAGAGAAAGAATTTTTCATGTAATCCAGTGACTCCAGGAGTTTGAGCTTTAACAAAAACACCACCTGTTGCGAGCACAGGTAACACTGTAATATCAGAAGAGTAGCTGTCTTTAATGGAATTTTGCAGCTGGAAGCAAAGGGGAAGGGCCAGCCAGCACCTTGTGACCAATCAGCTCTCTGCAGACCACTACATGCACCCTGAACCACGGTTTGAGAAATACTGGTGCAAAGGAACAAGAGGACAGCACCCAGAGGAAGCATTTCTGCAGCTCAGCTATGATATCACAGCTGTACCTGTTTCTCGTATTAGTACTGCTAACAACAGAGTGGATAGAAATTGATTTTTAAAAATTAATAAAAATCAGATTTTTTTATTTAAATAAAATATTTTTCTTTTTTAAAAATGCACCAGCTTAAAATTAAGTTTGCCAACCTATGGGAAGGCCCAAATTTACTGTACTCTATTATAATGATCTAAATAAATAAATGCTTCATCAGTGAGCACGCCTCAATATTTAACAACTTAAAGCATGCTACTTTTTAAATTATATACAGAATCAGGGTGAAAACATCTTAAACTTTTGAGGTCAACTCGAGCTGTATGAATATGTCATGTCATGTGCAGCATTAACTATCACTGTTATTTTCAGTCTTCACAATCAGGGGCGGCTCCAGGACCCAGCACGCCAAGCGCGTGCTTGGGGCGGCAAGCCACAGGGGGCGCTTTGCTGGCGCCGCAAGGGTGGCAGGCAGGCTGCCTCCAGCGGCTTGCCTGCAGAGGGTCCACTGGTCCCGTGGTTTCGATGGACCTCCTGCAGGCGTGCCTGCGGAGGGTCCGCTGGTCCCGCAGCTTCGGAGGACCTCCCGCAGGCATGCCTGTGGGAGGTCCTCCGAAGCTGCAGGACCAGCAGACCCTCCGCACGCACGCCGCCGGAGGCAGCCTGCCTGCAGTGCTTGGGGTGGCAAAATCCCTAGAGCCGCCCCTGTTCACAATGGAGCAAATGCTGGCATTTAGATTTATCCAAATATAAATACTTTCAGTTTCTGGTGGGCTGAAAAGCTTTTGCCTTAATTACTCCAGCTTTCAGTTTAACTAGCAGGTGGACGGAGAAATCTTTCTTCCTTTGGACTAGTTGAATGGAAAGAACAGGAAAGCTTGTTTTTCTCTTCCAGTCTATGAATAAAAACCAGGTGGGAGAGGATGAGATCTACTAATTCTAAAAACCTGAAGGACTTGGAGCCAGGTTTTCAAAAGACTTTAGGCATCTAAAATTACAGAGAGGTGCCATTTTCAGAGCAATTTTCAGAAGCACATAAGCAAATTAGATTTCAGTGGAGTTCGGCACCTAACCTGGTTAGCCGCTTTTGAAAATTACACCAGGCATCTATCTGCATCTTTAAGCATCTAAATACTTCTGAATTCTAGCCCTTGGTAACCAGAAGCAATCGTCCATTCACCAGCTGCAATTAATACTTCCTTTGTTTAATAAATAAGTATTAAATGTAAAACATGTTCTGATAAACTTACATTTTTCTCCTCACGTATCCAGTACATAACAGGTAGTTTTATTTAACTAATTAAAAACAATGTTGCACATTCCCACTGAATTCTCATTTCCATCCATATACTGCTTGACACAAATCCCAAGTAAAAAATCATCATACAAAATGCATCATTCACTATTTTCTAACATCATAAAAAATAAGAATTTGTCCACAC
Source organism: Chelonoidis abingdonii (assembly GCF_003597395.2). NCBI lineage: Eukaryota > Metazoa > Chordata > Testudines > Testudinidae > Chelonoidis > Chelonoidis abingdonii. Next base: position 19,128,567 of record NC_133772.1, read on the forward strand.
ACGTTAAACTATATAAATTCTTAAATAAATGTATACAGATATAGCATTTGCTCCGGCTTAGCAAAAAGTAGTCCCAAATTTAGTCCAAAGTTAACTGCAAATCAGCATATATCTAGATATACTTGGTCCGCTCAAATGCAGGGGATTGGACTAAATGACCTCCCAAAGTCCCTTTCAGCCCTACATGTCTATGATTCTATGTTTTAGTGATTATACCAACCAATCAGAACGAACATTTCTCTAAGAAAATAAAAAGTACAATGTAAAATGAGATTAAAATCAACTATTTAAATCAAGGGTTTCTGTTTGCTGAGTTAAATCATGATTTAAATGGCTAATTTAAATCAATCCACCCTGACTAACAATTAGATTTATGGAGCATTTTCATCTGAAGGTCTCATAATGCTTCATAGATTAGACATGCAGAACTCACTTGATATCTGAAATGCAGATGCCTCTTGGGTGGAAAAAAATGCACAGGAGCAATTGAGTGGGAGAAAAGAGAAGTTGTGTTGTGGGCAATAGGGTGAGGATGGATTTGGGGAAACAAAGGCTCAGGAGTAGGCAAGGTCCAAAGACAAAGAGTGGGAGGGGCAAAAGAGATGGTGTGGGCGGGACCCAGGGTACAGAGTGGGCAGGGCATAGGGATTTTCAAAACTAACTATCACTTAGTTGCTCCGAGAAATATCAAGTGATACCTTCAGCATGAACAGATTTCTTTATTTTATTTAAAGAAATGGACCCCAGCTACACAATTTGGATCAGAACCTGGGCTAAAACTTCCCCTGCATCCTAGCCTGCTGCATTTAGTATTTTGGTTCAGCCTATTATGGGGATTCGAGCACTGGGATGTTTGGATACAAAATTTCAGATCAAACCAGACTCATCTCTAAATCTTTTACTTTTAAATCCTGGGCACTTCGACGCTGAGATTTCAGGGAGAGGAAGACAGTGGCAGCTAAACTGTACAAGCTAAGCTGGGCCTTTTCCTAGCATCCCCTGCTCCTTCCCCCACTCCCACCCTCACCCCCACCCCCACATGCTTCAGAAATGTTTCTTTCCTCCTCCTCCAGGAAAACCCCAGCCTCAGTGAACTGGCAGGTGTTAAGTAGCAAAGTGCAGCTCCTGGGTAAACAAGCATGGAGACCAGCAGCAGCTCCCAGCAGAATAGACACCCCAGAGCCTGGGGGTGGAGGGCGGGGATTTTTATGGGTTAATACCTAGCATGTTTGAGCATGCATGGGAGGAGGAGGGGATAGACAAACACTCGTAGGTGCGGCAAGGTAAATAGATTGTCTCTGGATTCCCACTGCCAACTCCCCTTTTAGGCCTGGCTGTACAATTCAGGCCCATCGTATGCGTCAGAGATTATTTCCAGCACCCCTGTCCCTTCCCACTGACCCTGTGCCCCATTGGTACAATTAGAGTCGGATTTGCAGGGCACCTCTTGCTCCCATTCAAGTCAACTGGAGTTGCAATTGTTCAACACTCCTGGAAGCCCAGATCCTTCAAGCCCTGGTGATTTAATCAAGTGCATTACGGCACTGCCTAAGGGCCAACCAAGAATGGGGCCCCATTGTGCCAGGTGCTGTGTATACACAGAGTAGTAGACAGTCTCTGCCCTAAAGAGGAGTGAAGCTGGATGCTACATCTTCTGGGCCTGAATGCAATTCTATTTCCCAAGGAGACAAATCCATTGGACAGCCTCAGTGAGCCAAATTCCCCCACAGTGTAACGCAGCGTTGCCACCTCTTGGGATTCTATAGTAACTCTTGTGCTATTCGGTGAGCCTCTTAAAGACCCCAGCTCCTGGAGTCATGGGATTGTCATTTTTTTTGAAGTACATTCCTCACCCTTGTATTTTGGCGGCAAAGTCTGAAAACATGAATGCTAAAGGTTCAGAAACCAGCAGGCACATAAAAAGAACCAACTTTTAAAATAAATCAAAAACACTCTTGATTTTGAAGTCAATCGGATGATTTTTAGGGGGGCCGGACTAGCTATTTTTGAATGCTTAGTGTTGGCAATATTGTAACTGACACTAATGGAGTCATGCCAGCAGAGAACTTGGCCCAGCGATACCAAGCCAGAGTTCCAACAGAGCTCAGGGAAGGATTTTCAAATGCTGAGTAGCACCCAGAGTCAGGGTCAGAATTTTTGCAGACCCACATGCTGAGCTTTTTCACAATCATGTCTCCCATGTGGGAAAATTCTGGCCAACCTAGGGAGGCTCAGACAATATAAATGCTTCCTGAGCAAGGCAGACTATGGGGTACAAAGCAGAAACGGGGTATCAGTCCCACCAGGCTCAGCTTCTCCCAGAGCTTGGGCCCAACGCATCCCTGCTGCAGAACAGCTGAGGGCCAGAAAATGGCTGGGAAAGTGACACAGAAGTATTCTGTAAGCAGACATTATGTCTGTAAGTATAAAGTTCTCACATTCCTCTTGAATCAAATTCCCACCTGCAATGCCACCGCTCGGGGCTTAGTTGCAACCATAGCTTATCCAAGAAACAAGCAACCAGGGGTAGCTGTGTCATCAGCAGGGCTCATCAGCAGGACCCAGGAGCAGCTTTAGCTGGTGGAAAGAGAATAGATACAAAACAGGACTCATAATTCCTCACCAGAGCAGCTCCACCTATAGGAGTGCTAGTGTAGACAGGGCACTGGGGAGTCACCTAGCTCAATGGTTAAAAGACGGAGCCCTCTCTACACTGCAGCCTCCATCACCAATAGAGTTGCACTGCCGAGCGATTGTGGGTCCCATTTCTACTTGCGTGGAAGCAACCTCAATGCATGCAGAGGGAGGGATGGCCCAATTGACTGGCAGCTCCTCAGACGTGTCTGTCTGTCTCTCCTGAGTCCCCAAGTGACACAGCTATTTCCGGTAAAACCCCCAGCGGTGCCAACAGAAGAGTCATTCAGGGAAGTGGCTAGTGGACTCTGCCAGCGTAGCTCTACGGGAAAAGCATTTATAGCGTAGACGAGGCCTCTAACTGTTCCAAAGTCCTGGCCACAGATTTTGAAGGGATGTTCCCCAGGACTTCACAGAAAACCCAGGCTAGTCACACTGGGGCGAGCTTAAGGGAAGAGCTGATGAGCCAGTCACAACCATTATAGGTACCACTGGCTGTGGGAGGTGAGCTAGTGTGCACTATAGGGTCGGGGTGGGTACACTGTAGCAGGGAGGTGCATGTGTTGATGCGCTCTCATTCAAATACACCTTAGATTGTAGTGCTGAAGAACCCTTCCTCCCACCTCTATCTTAACACCAGTCCAAGGTGAGACTCCTACATGCTCCTCTGATACTTCCCCCGTAGTCAGCACACAAAAGCTCACAGAGAAACACATGACTCACCGGCCTGTCGGGATATCTAGGCTCCATCAGCAAGAATACATTAGAGAGCTGCACTCTAGTTCAGTGGCTCTCAATCTTTCCAGATTACTGTATCCCTTTCAGGAGTCTGATTTGTCTTCCGTACCCCCAAGTTTCATCTCACTTAAAAACTACTGGCTTACAAAGTCAGACATCAAAATACAAAAGTGTCACACAGTCACAGGACACTGTTACTGAAAAATTGCTGATTTTCTCATTTTTACCATATAATTATAAAACAAATCATTTAGATTATAAATATTGTACTTACATTTCAGTGTACAGTATCTAGGGCAGTAAAAACTCATTGTCTGTATGAAAGTTTCATTTGTACGGACTTTGCTAGTGCTTTTTATGTAGCCTGTTGTAAAACTAGGCAAATATCTAGAGTTGATGTCCCTCCGGAAGACCTTGGCATACCCCCAGGGGTATGTGTATCACTGCTCAAGAACCACTGGAAGCTAGCTGGTTCGGCACAGGAATCACTGGGAGAGGTTCTCTGCCCTATGTTCTGCAACAGGTCAGATCCCAGTGGTCCCTTCTGTCCTTAAGATCTATCAGCAGGACAAAACAAAGATTCAAGTGACGCAACACAGGGCAGCAAAGAGCCTGACAACAATGCAGGGAGTACGGCATTACCGTTATTTACCTGAGTAGTCCTGACAAAGTACTTGCAGCTGCACAAGACACAAAGATAAAAACAATCCTTGCCCCAATGAACTTACATTCTGAGAGAGGCGGTGAGCCTGATCCTGCCCCTATGTTAAGGGAGCTACATGCTGCTTCACTGGCACAACACCAGCTTGCTCCCCCCTGGGGAAGGGCACAACAGCAGACATCCCTGCACCCCCCCGAAATCCCTAGCAGCTTGAAGGGCTCCTTTCTACAGTGCTTTGAGATCCTAAGATGAAAGGTTCCATTTATTATATTACTATCATTTATATTGCAGCAGCGCACAGAGACCTCGGCCAAGATTAGGGCTGCATCGTGCAGGCATTTAACAGTTAATCACGTGTTGATGCGTTTTGCTGGATTGAAGTTGTAATGTCCATGAAGTCCGGACGAGGTGGTCATTTCCCAGAAGCGGCATAGGAGAGGTTGATTCAGGTACCTGTAATAGTTCTGACTGCACCTCTGGGGTTTTCACAGGGTGGCACTTGTCCAGCCTCCAAAATGATATTGACAAGTGACTATGTTTTTCCACCGGTTCTAGCTTTATGAATCAGCCTGGCAGCAGCTGGTTCAATCAATGACACTGTTACAGCAAGCGTGCCTTGTACATGGTAGCATGGCTGAGATCTGGTCTAATTCAAGGTGCAGAATAAGGTTGTTCTAGGTAGACAAAAAACAACATTATTTGTGTCTCCATCATAAACACCAGATTCACTGTGGTTGGCTGGACCCGCCACAAACATTAACAAATGTTGAACACATCCTGTGTGACCAATATTGGTCAGCCAAGCTTTTCCATGAACACTGGGATGCTAAACCAGCACGTATATTTCAGTCATGTTTTCTCTTCCAGGGAGGGACATTCTGAAAACACATCAAAGGCCTTAAGCAAGACCTGGATAAAGCGATTCATTAGTTCACATCTGCTTTGTAGCTATGCTGACTGACACCAGCTGAGCACCTGGCCGGGAGAACATTACCACCCGAAGAGCTAATTATTTATCATAGCTGAGAAAGCACATACCTGAACTGCAACAGCAGAGGAGGTCATGAATGTCCTTTCTCAGTTAGTTAGTGACCTTGTGGAATGATTGCTACCCTGGGAAATCAGGAAGGCTGGGTTCTAATCATGACACTGATCTGGAAAATGGCTCTCTGTGCCTCAGTTTCCCCATGCCTCTAAAATGGAGACAATGATGCTGCCTCACCTTTGTGATTTATGGCTAAAAGCCACCACGCTATGAAAGATTATTAATCCTGAGTGTAAATGCAACTTATTATTAAGAACATAGACACATTGGGGATAGTGCTACTACTGACCTCTCTTGTAAAGCATTGGGAGATCTAGGGATGAGAACTAGGTAGCATTAATTATTATTGCTGTTATTATTGCATTCCTTTACGGAAGGCTGGCCTTGGGGTTAAGTCACTGGCCTAGCACTCAGGAACCTGCGTCCAGTTCCCATCTCTACTGAATACTCCCTGTACGACCTGGGGAGAATCATTTCATCTCTCTGGCTCAGTACAGTCCTTCTGGGTTCAGCCGTCCTCTCTAAGACTCTTGCCCCGGGTCCCCTCCATTGCCTGCATTCCTGGACAAGCTCACTGTTCCCTTCAGGAGTTGAGCTCACTCCTGGGATCCTTTCTGAGTCTAATTACATCCAGTCCCCAGCACTGCTCCTCAGACTAACAGACAGCCGACATCCAGATCCCCTCTCAGGGCTGCAGGGTCTGTCTGCCCTAAAACGGAGCGGTGGAGAGGAGGCTAGTCACTGCCTTGATCTGGTTAGAAGGTTCCCTACCAGCCTTTCTTCTTGGGCAAATTTCCCCCTAATAATCTGTGGCCTGCTTCACCCTTTTAAGCTTGTCTTCTTCAGCTGCAGCATGCTCCACAGGTGCATCTGAACGGAATGCTCGCTTGGCTTGGTGTAGAATATTTGGTCAGTCATTCTGCTGTGACAATAAGATTTGTGTATATATATATATATAAACGGTAAACAATGAATTCACATGACTGTTGCCCTTCTGGGTAATTTTGGCTGCTAATTTGGCTCTGAAGCACTGAGGTCTGAGGAGCACTGCTCTAGGTGTTACTGTAATATCCATAATAACAGTACCATGCTCCTTAAAGAATTCACAACCAAGATTCTTCAAAATCCAAAATTGTCAAACTTGGGGGCCTAAAGGTAGGCACTTATTTAAGCACCAAATAACAGATTTAGATGCATAACTTAAGGTGCCCACATTCAACGGTTTTGGCCATTGTATATACAGATCACCTCACTCACTATCTAAACGCAACGTCCTCTGGAGTGAAACACAGCAGCTCTCTAACAGAACAAAGCTACAACAGCTTAGTGGGGAGAGAGAGCAAAGGAGAATACCGTATCCAGAAACTGCAGGGGAGATTTAACTAGGTTATCACGCCTAACTCCTGCAGAAAGTGCCAAGGGCTCTGTACTGGCTAGAGCTGGACAGAAATTTTCACTCATGGTTGGATGAAAAACAAAGGGAATTTGGTGAAAATGCTTCGGAATTTTTGTTTCCCAGCCAACTCTGCATTTTAACAGCTACAGCGAAGCAGCAGTATAACAGCTCCTAGCTCCCTCGCAAGGCACTGACTCAGAGGGAATATCCAAAAAGGGACCTAGCCAAACCCTGCTGAGTTTGGAAGCCCTACCAGGACTGAAGCCTATGTTAGCGTGACTCTCTGTCTGCCATAGTCAGCTTGACTCTCCTCTTATTGCATCATTGGCTTGGCATCCTTCCAGATGGCATCTCCAAACCATGCAGAAATGGAATTCAATGGATTTTGCTATTCCTGAAAGAATGTGGTGGTGGGTTCCATGCAGCGTTCCCACCCCTTGGACATGACATCTCTCCGACTGACAAGCACACGTGTTAGCTCTTCGCTGAACGCATTCAGTCTGCGTAGCTGCATCCTCCACCCCACACTCTCCCAGCAGCAGGTGGTGTGACAGCACGCAGGAGGCAAGGGTCCCAGCTGTTCGCTTTCAAACAAAGCATCCACTTTTGCTGGCCATTTCCTTCATTTTTATCAATAATGAATTCCTCCTGATAGCAAAACTCTAAGCATTTCCGTAGCTGCATTTGGCACAGGTTGACGTGCCCAGAAGCTGGGTAGTTATGCTGCATTAAGTGTCACTCTTCAAGAGCTTCCCTTTTGATCCATTCTGTCATTTTATGTAATTCCCAAGACATTACCTCATGACCATCCCCTCTCACATACCCTGCTGTAAATATGCAGCACATCTGCTAAAGCCAGTGAAATTGTCCTGCTGTAAAATCAGTGTGAGTGAGAGCAGAATCAGGCTTGCTGAACCAAATTCTAAGCAGTTGCACCAGGGTAAATCCAGACAGCTTCATCAAAGTCAATACCAGGCTTTTCTGAAAGAAACCCCCAAATACCACTTCTTCCATCGTGAATATTCAGGAAGTATCCCTTAGGAGAACAAGTCTGTCTAATGGTTAGTGCAGTGTGACAGACCCAGGCCAGTGTGGTACAGGAGTCTGGTCCTATTGGCATCCCGGGGTGGGCGGGCGAAGCCCGACCACTTTTAAAGGACCTCCCCCCAGCCTAAGGGGAGGATCCACAGGTCTAGAACACCAAGTAATTCCGGGGGACAACTAATGAAAAAAGCAGGAGCAGGACTGAGGTCACAGGGCTAAACGAAGGGAACCCGATGGGGACACCGAGCAGAGAACCCCAGACAACGCCCACTGCTCCTTGAAGGCGTCAAGGGAGCCAGTGGACGCCGCCCAGAGGAACTCCGCTCGGATGCGTGAACGGACAGAGGAGCGGAAATAGGCCCCACAGTCGCAAGAAATCCCATCAGCCAACCTCC
>NC_133772.1:19157158-19160342 GCF_003597395.2 Chelonoidis abingdonii
GGGTTGGAACCCAGAGTAGAGGGCGGGCCCGGGTTCCCCCCAAACCTCCCAACTCCTGATCAGACACAGGAGGAGTTGATCCAGACTGTGGGGAAAATCACTGAGATAAGCAAATCTGCCAATAAGCGCAGGACCCACTAAGGTAGAGGAGAAACTTTGTCACAGCAGAAAAAAATGAGTCCAGAGACCTGGGTTCTTTTCCTGGCTCTGTCACTGACATGTGGTTAAGGCAGTGGATCGGGAGTCAAGAAATTTGGCTTCAACCCCCCTTCCCTCCCCCCCACACTTCTGAGTGACATTGGGCAAGTCACTGAGGGACAGATTCTGATACCCTTATTCTAGTAGTAAGGGCACTGGGCTGGAATTCAGGACACTTGGGTTCCAGTCCTGACTCAGCTACTGGATGGCCTTGGGCAAGTCACTTGACTGCCTGATGCCTCAGTTTCCCCTTCTATACAATGGGGATGATGATAGTGACCTCCTTTGTAAAGCACTTTGAGATCTACTGATGGAAAGTGCTAGATAAGAGCTAGATGTGATTGTGGCTCTGCCACTGGCCTGCTGGGTGACCTTGAGCAAGTCATTTCCTCCTCCCACCATTTGTCAGTCTTGTCTATGTAGACAGTAAGCTCTCCAGAGTAGGGACTGTCTCTCACTGTGTCTATGTAAAGCACCTAGCATAAAGGGGTCCTGAGCTCTGTTAGGGCCTGCCGGCCCTATTCGTAAAATGGGGATAACAACACTTCATCAGCCTTGTCTATTTACATTGTAAGCGCTTGGGGTCCGGGACTCTCTCTAACTACGTGTTTGCAAAGCTCCTAGCACAACTGGACCCTGAGCTCTATTAGGGCCTGCCAGTGTGACCAAAAAACCATAATAATGACTCCAGACGTGTCCCTTCCCTTCCCTGTGCCTCAGTTTGCCCATCATCAAATGGAGAGAGTAATAATATTTACCTGCCTCACCAGAGGGCCGAGAGGCTGAATTAATGTTTGCACCTTGAGTCTGTCAGCTGAGCAGCTCTGGAGAAAAACAAATTATTATTGTGTCAAGCTATAACTTTCTGCTGCACCCGTTAACGACCGTTGTGTGCCGTAAGCACAACAGTGTTGCATTGCCTCTGATAACTGGCCGGCTGTGCCTTCGCCCATCACGTCAGCACACCGTGAAGGAGGCGTCTCATCACAAGAGGTTTTTTTCTCCCAGCTTGGACATTCATTGTTCTAACCACTCGGACAAGCCTCCTTCGCATGGGATGCATAAGAGCCAATCGGGTCTCAGTGCTGGTGCAGTAGGCAACAGCCAAACAGCGGCTGAGTTTTAGCATGGACGAGGAGTTTAGTTTCTGAACTACAGCAGATCTTGCCTTAGGAGAGGAATACTGTGCAAAGCTGATGTGGCACCTGGCCTTTTAAACTGCGTTAGAATGAAGGACACATGTAATTAATTATTCTGAATAATCAAGTCCCCAGTGCGGGAAGAGGGACCTTTTGCTCAGCTTCCAGAGAAAGGATGGGCTTGTGGTTACAGTGTTGGACTGGTGCTCAAGAGAGATTTCCTGCACAACCTCTGGCTTATCTGTCCTTGTTCTAGTACCAAGGATCGGGGCCCCATTGTGCTCGGCTCTATACACACACATAATGAAAAGAGCTGGGTAGCCTCACAGTCCAATCTCTCTATATCCCAGTTGTACAATGAGGATACAACCCCCTGCCACTGATTTCCTGGGTGACCATGGGCAAGTCACTTCATTGTTCCATGCCTCAGTTTGCCCATCTGTTAAATGGAGATGCAAATCGTAGAAATGCGGGGCTGGAAGGGACCTCAAGAGGTAATCCCCCCACACTAGGGTAGGATTAAGTATACTTACACCATCCCGGACAGGTGTTTGTTCTTAAAAACCTCTAATGACAAGAATTCCACAACCACCCTAGGTAACGGGGGCTCCCATCCTTAACTGCCCTTGTTAGCAGTAACACATCCCTACCACACAGGGGTGTTGTGAGCATACAACCATTAACATTTCTGAGGTTCTCAGATAGTACAGAGATGGGGGGCCACATAAGAACCTAGCTAAACAGACTCACCACAGGAAGCATAATCTCGATAAATGCTGCGTTCACTTGAATACAAACGACAACAGACTCCCAGCACCCCGCTGCAATTGACAAGCAGCTCACCCTCAGAATAACTACCGTCTTTATTGGGTGGGGGTTGAGCTTTTCATTCTGCAAACCACTTCACTGGAGAAAAACCTTCTCATGGACCACCACCAATCAGCCATTGCTTGGTTCTCAAGACCACTCATTCTGCCGAGCCCCACAAAGGGTGGGCCAGGTCACTGGTGACCCATGGGCTGCTGCTTCAGAAGCACGGCCTTACAAAATCCATCTGCAAGGCTGGTTACGACAGTTATAGCCTGTACCGGCACACATGGGAAGGGTTTTTTCTGAGCTACTGCAGACCCAGGGAGAATGACTATCAAAATCCAGAGCCAAAAAAATGTCACCAGTTTCACACAACTGAAAAACTAATAGATCAGCTCTTTGGAGTAAAGTACACAGGCTCTGAAAAGCACTTCAAATGCAGTCAGAGAAACAGATCCAGATGCGTCACACCATCCATCCAGAGAGCCTGGATGGCTTGAGTGTCTTCAGTTAATCCAGCTTTGAAAATGCAAGACAACAACCAGCCTGGAATGAGTCTTAAACTCAAGAATCGGTATCTAGGACCAACATGTTTCTGTTGAAATGGGTTCCTGTCTGCATCCTGTATCACTTGCCAGACCGGTATTGCCCTGGCCTCTTCTTTTGTCATTCAGTATTGGACCCATTCTACAACAAGAGAGATAAATAACAAACCAAACAACATCACACCGGCAAACGTAAAGCTCTATTTGAAACACGTTGAGTCTGAGAGAGAGCTGCGAGAGCGAGCGCGGTTCGAGCAATATCACGGGATACCACGGGATACACCGGGAACGTTTTTCTCCTCTCTCTGCCTGCACATGGCAGGGCACCCTATAACCACTATGACATCACAGAAGTGTCATAGTGGACCGGACCCCCAAACCTGTGTGTGTTCGCCTCTGATTGGCACAAGCAATGTTACACCAAAGAGGGGAGCAGGTGCCAAAAGTGTCTGCTTCGCCACCCCAAGAAGAGAGAGCATGATATCTTTGTAC
>NC_133772.1:19160442-19277641 GCF_003597395.2 Chelonoidis abingdonii
AGTTATATATTGTAGACTTAGAGAAATAGACCTTCTAAAAATGTTCAAATGTATTACTGGCACGCAAAACCTTAAATTAGAGTGAACAAATGAAGTCTCGGCACACCACTTCTGACAGGTTGCTGACCCCTGATCTAAATCAATATGAGCTTTGGTCCTTCTTCGGCTTTTGAAAGCCTCAGCAATAATTGTAGTGGTTGAATAATTACATTTATAGGGTGAAATCCTGTCCCCAGTGAACTCATCTGGAATTTTGCCATTGACATCAGTAGAGCCAGGACCTCCTCTATTGCAGGGAGGTAGTCATCTAGTCCGGCCTCTTGCATAGCACAAGTGTTGGGATTTCACCCAACAGAAAGAAATGTTCCTGGGCATCTTGGAAAGAGCTTTGGCCTAAATGTTCCAAAAATTACCAGTGATTCTGGGTGCCCATCCTGAGATAGTAGATTTTCCAGCAGAATTGGGTGCTCAGCACTTTCTGAAAATCAGGCCCTTTTAAAGGTCTCTCAAGCAGGGCTGGCTCCAGGCCCCAGCACGCCAAGCGCGTGCTTGGGGCAGCATGCCGCGGGGGGCGCTCTACCGGTTGCCGGGAGGGCGGCAGATGGCTCCGGTGGATCTCCCACAGGCGTCCCTGCAGAGGGTCCGCTGGTCCCGTTGCTCTGGTGGACCTCCCGCAGGCGTCTGCAGATGCTCCACCAGAGCTGTGGGACAAACGGACCCTCCGCAGGGACGCCTGCGGAAGGTCCACCAAAGCAGCGGGACCGGCGAGTGGCAGAGCGCCCCCCGCGGCGTGCCGCCGTGCTTGGGGCAATGAAATGGCTAGAGCCGGCCCTGCTTTCAAGCACAGTGGGACCCGGACCTCACTCAGTACACATAATATCGCTACGACCAACTGGGTCTTTGTCCCAGCTCCGGCTGAAGGCTCTGACATATATGCAGCAGGGCTGCAGGCACTGCACAGCTGCTGTACAAGGTTGCCCTGGCCACTCCCCACCACTGCAGCACTGAGGAGCAGTGAACCTGTCTCCTCTCTCTTCTCAGTTCTTCCCTGGGGGGTGCCCAGACAGTGTGCAGCACCCGGGGCTGAAGAATGCCCCAGCAGCTGGTGTCTGCCTCTGGGCCCTGTCAGCAGGGAGCTGGGGAAGAAGAGTGGCTCAGGTGTCCAACGGGCTCAGTGGAGGGGAGAGACAAAGTCTCCGTGAAGGGTGAACAGTATCAGGGGGATGGGCCCATCAAGACCGTCCCCACATTGTGCACCCCCTCTAAACAAAAGGCTTAGAAGGGGTGCACAATGGGAGGACGGTCTTGATGGGGAGCAAGAGGCTTATAGTGGATGTACAATGGGGGAAAGGGGCTCAGCATGGCAGAGGTGGGATAGGTGGCTCCAAGGGGGTAATGGGAGGCAGGGATACAATAGGTAAATTTTACCAGAATCCCACCCTAACACACACACAAGTTTTCAGTCTCCCACTCCCCACACACCACCTCTCACCAACAGGCTGGCTCCCTCCTCCAGTTCCTACTCCCCCGTACTCCCCAGGTTGCTCTAAGTTTCTATAGTTAATTGAGACAGATCACCGTAAGGCTTTTCTCACACTATGTCTCGTAGTTTATCTATGTGAATGTGGTCTCCAGCATGAGCCCAGGTGGGGTCTGAACTCCTTCGCAATGATTAAAAGTAGGGGCCTGCAAGTAAAAAACAAGAGAAAAAGGAGGATGACAGGATTCTGAGTTAGGACTCCTGGGTTCTACCCCTGGGGGCTCGTCTCATCACCTCTGTGTGCCTCAGTTTGCCCATCTATAACATGGGAACATGATTGCTCACCTAATTCCAACCCAGAGGTGGCTGCGTTTTAATGATGGATGAATGATCCACTGTATATCTACACAGTATATCCGCTGGAATATACATGGCTAATTCTCAGGGCTGTTTGGTTTCATTAGTGTTCTGAAACACCTCCAATAAAAGGCACCAAAGCAGAACCAAGTGTTATTAACCTGGACCTGGGGTTTATTGGCCTTGAGAATGAACCATCCACCCGATAACCAGTTCAGCCAGGAGCGCCCTGCCCAGATTGTTTCTGAAATGCTTGAGCACCCATTTCAAAGGGCAGCAGACAGCATTTTCACCCGTGTGAACACATGAAGAAAGAGGATGGAGACTGTGTTCCCAGAGAGTCTGGCTGAACAGAGAGTCAAAGCCTCCTACTGGAAAGAGGTGTGGGCTGAGCATCAGAATGGGAGCCAGGAACTGTGATTCACACTCTGCTACCTATTTATTATGTGACCTTGAGCAAGTCACTTCACCTGCGTGCCCCAGCTTATCCACCTGTAAAATGGGCATAATCAGACTCTTTCACAATACAGTTGTGAGGATTAACTATTGTTCCATAAGACACTGAAGATGACAAACACTATACTTATGTTCATGTCCTGTATTATTACATCCTCACTCCAGTGTCAGTGCACAGGGCAGAAATCAGTCTCTTCCATCCCTCTCGATTACTAGCTGCTGCTTCTACCTGCTGTCTGTGCTGAGATCGACTGTTCCCTGCTAAGGGTACTTCGTAAGGCTGCTCTTGGGCACCCTTGTTTCCTCACACCAGTTGGTTTCCACTTGACAGCTTCACGTGGGAGTTTGTGTGCTGGCCTCAGGAGTGTATGTCCCAACTGTGTCCTTCTAACTGTGACGGAGATGAGCTGCCAGTTGGTGATTCCTCAGATCTCTTCAGTAGTGGCAAAGTATCTCCATCCAATGTCCAAAATCTTTCACGGGCACTTATTTTCATGCACGTCTTACTTTCTATCTAACATTTTAATAGCTCTCCAGTGGTCACAGCCATGGGTTGGCACTGAAGTTACATCTACACTGAAAATTCTCAGTTTTATCTCTTGGTACTATAGATCTGTGGTTTCATGCATTGTAGAGTTTAGTGAATACTGGGACTGTCTTTCCTAGCCTTGGCGTCACTTCTTTTTTGAGATCTCTGCTGGCTAGTGTGGTGCTGCCCAGGTAAACGCTGTTCTACTTTATTGATGCTTTCGCCTTCTAATATGATGTTGGCTTGATGTGTGAATTTCAAGGATGTGTGCTTTGGCTTAACTACATTTGAACCCTGCGTGGCCTGCAGTTGTTGCCAAGTCATCTATGTAGCTTTTTGGGGGTGTAATATTAATAGCTATCAATCAATATCAATCATAATATATCAATCGCCCCTCAACAGTGCAAAATCCCCTATGCATCTTTGCAAATATCTGCCTTAATTACCAAGAAGGGGAGAGTGGAGTTGTAGTCTTCCAAGCGATGCTCAACAGGATTGCAACAATTCTGCCTCCCTAAATTCTTCTCCGTCATCTCAACTGACTACGGTACATTCTTCATTTTTGTTTCATGTTGCAGACCCAGAGCAGCTGCCACATTCCAACCCAGAGGCGGCTGCGTTTTAATGCTGGATGAATGATCCACTGTATATCGACACAGTATATCCACTGGAATATACGCAGCTAAGATTTTTAAAACCAACTAGTTTTTTAGAAACTGCAGAGCACCTGCCCCTCTGAAAACTAGGCTCCTTTAATGTCTCAGGCTGGGCACTCCAAATCACGAGTTAGTTTGGAAAATCTTTCATAAATGATAGCCAGCTAGCTAACCTGGGTCTATAAACACACACACACAGATCCCCATTAGTGCTATATAAAAATACAATATTATTAGTAATAAATGAACAACAGCTTTGTCAGTTGCAATGGAAGAGGAGTTGCTCCATAAAGGTTTAGGAATACTGGGAGTTGGCCAGGTTATTGGGAAGTTTACTGTAGAAAGGAAAACAATGATCAAGGGAAGCCACCTCCACTCCTGGTGGACACTTTGGTGTTGTTAAGAGACGATACCCAAGCTATTTGATTCTATCTCCTGCTTCTAGCCAAGTTGCAAAACTTGTTTTGCCGTGCGGAGCCAGGGGTGATAACCAGAAGATGGGACTGTCGCTGGAGAAGAACTCTCTTTCCCAGGGGAGGCAGTTGTTGGGAAGCTGTTCAGACTCACAGACACCTGGTGGGTGTCCAGAGAAGCTAGGCTTGCTTAGGTCAGCATCACAGGATGGCAGGGTTTTAAGTGAGATAGATGTGCGTGTAGACGGTGTGTTGTTTTAAAATCCTGTTTCTCTAAATGCTGTGTTCCTACTGTTGAAATTCAACAATACGTTGGTCACTACCGGTCACAGGCTCCCGAAGGGAAGAACCACAGGTGCCAAACACAGTCGGACCTGGTGGGTAAGCCCGGTCGATACACTGAGTGTTGTAACCCAACGCTCGGTCTACGAGTGGGAAAACTGTGATGTTCCACCCCAGGAGAGAGAATGGCACAAGGACTGATACCCAAAGGTATGCACTCAGAGAGACCAGGAAGGGGACAGAAGGGCAGACAGCCCTGTCATCTTGACAGCATACCCCACAAACCCTCCTATATTGCATCTACCTGACAATTTTAGAGCAATCTCCCACTGTTGCACTAGTGTCGGTGCCATTCCACCAGCGGGATCTACAGTGTGGCGTGCTGGTATGCACAGGGCTAAGTCATTTTTACCACCATGCCTTGTCTGCTCAGAGTAGACCTTCTAGACAACACAGTCATATAAAATTGCTAGCATTCGGTCTAACGCTTCCCCTGGCATTAGAACCAGTTGAGTTACACTGTTAGCACAGTGGTGAAAGACCTCCTTAAAACTGTCCATTTAAACAGGGCCCTTGAAGGGTCCTCTGCCTCCCAGGTCTAACTCTCACTTTTGCCTATCTTGGAGCACCAGCCTTTTCCCCCTCTTCTGTTGGGGATAAATGGAATAGGAAAATGATCAGGATTGCTCTGTGTCTATGCCCACATCCACTCATTAGCTACAGTGTTTGATACTAAAGTTGAATCAAAGTATGGAACACTCACATAAAATGCATCACCTCCAGTTTCCATTCCATTATGTAAGGCTACATAACATTGCCAGCTTTAAAGAGCAACTAAAATCTTCACCTACTTTAATAAACCAACAGGGGGGGAAATCTGCTAGATTCTTAAAGCCAAGTTCTGCTCATTCACACTCAAGTAGCTCCATCAGAATGACTCCAGACTGCCACCAGTTTATCCAAGAACAGAATTTCCCCTTGAATATTTTTTTTTTAATCATCAGTTTCAAAACATAGCTACTATTTTGTAGGACCCACTGAAAAACAAAATTCTGTTCTTCCCCGTTGGCTGCAAAGTAGAAATTCCTTTCCATGCGACCCTGAGCCAATCTCTCTGAGCCTCTGTTCCGCATCTGTAAAATGAGGGTACTAATCCTTCCTTTGTCAGTCTTGCCTATTTAGATTGTAAACTCTGTAGTGCAGGATCGTCTTCTCCCATGGCAGCAGACAGTGCTCAGCACAGTGGGGCCCTGATCTCTGCCCCTGGGGCCTCTGGATGCTGCAATACAAATAATTAATAAATCATACTCTCTGACAAAAACTTCTTCTACTGTCATGGTGACTGATGAGGCACATGAACCAGAGTGCTTTGGCATGATGAGTCACAGTGTGTCATCTGAAGCTCTTTATGAAAGAATCCCCTTGCAATTTCACCTCTGCTACATAGTCAGGGACACAATCAGGTTAAAAATATTGCCTAACAAACAGTTCCTTACCTGCATTAGTAGGAGTACCTAGAAATTATTAAAACAAAGAAGGTTTTTTTAAAAAAAATACCTTTAATAATGTATGCTGCTCAGTTACTTTCTGCCTTTCGCTCAGCTGGGACTATGGAAAAGTGGGTCACTTTCATTTTTGTTTCTAGGCAGCTTCACTTCCTGGTTTTGCAATAGCCCAGGGCTTCAATTTAAGGACTGGAAACTCTTGAAGTAAATGTTTTAAATCCATATTTGTAAATGTTGCTTTATGGAGCCAGGTTCTCCAAAGAGCTCATTTTTGTTATAATCAGGTTTTGTAAGCTCTTCTGTTTCTCCTTATAAATCTTACACCTACAGCCTATCAACGCAGTGTCTTTTTGGTTTTAGCTCAGGAAAGAGGAAAAACCAGATGGCAAAAATAATAGTGAAAAATATATTTTGGGCTATACAATGCTTTGGCTTTTAACCTTTGGTTCTAGCAAGGAGTTCTGCTTAAAACCAGACAGCAAGATATAGCTTTTTTATTTTCAATCTTCCATATGGATGTTGTCAATATAGAGAATTTTTTAACATTGTGTTAAGTAGTTGACATTGTCACGTATAATCTACAGGTCTCTTGGACCTATGAATTCGTCCATGATCCTGTATTTTCCACAGGACATCACTATAATTAAAAACATATATAGAAAAACACTGCATGATGCATTACTGAGCAGTCTCCATTTGATGAATTCATTGAGGGACTATAGAGGTGAGTAAAAAATCATCTCACACACACACACACAAAATCACATTCCTGGATCTAAAAAGAGGCCCTGAAAGGACACATTTTTTAAAAACAAATCTCCAGTCAGAATGGCAGAATTTTAAACTCACTTTGCACAGGTGTAAATGATAACACAAATTGCAAAACAACAGAGAATCAGAGCTGGTACTTCTATTGTGATATTATTTACTATTGCATAGCACCAGGTGTATTTTTTTTAAGTTCCTTACCTGTGTTACTAAAGCTTTATATTATTAAAAAGTAGATTTAAAACAAAAAGCACATCAGAGTGGGCTTGCTTCTCGTCTCATCTGCATTGGTGTAAATTGAGATAAACTCCATTATATGGGCTTGATTCTTCTCTCAAATCAGTGTAAATCAGGGGTAACCCACTGAACTCAGTGGAGTTACCTAGTGTAAAACTGGTCTGAGAGGAGAATCACCCCAATATTTACTTTTTCCCATTTGTTTAATTTTTTCCCTGCATTTTTCTAAACATTAAAAATAGACTAATCAGTGTCCCTTTCATTTTTAGTCTGTTTCACTTTCCAGCAGCCAAGAACAATATTGTGTGTTTAAATTAGGAACATATAGGGGAATTTGCAAGGGATTTTTTAAATCAAAACTGAAAAGTCAGGATATGCTTGTTTTCATTACATATATGTATTTGTTTTCTTAAGGTCATGAAAAATATACTATTCAGAAGATAAGAGCAATTTACAATTTGGCATAACGTGTTAAATTTTGTATTGGGGGGAAAAAGCTCTTATTAAAAACATACTACTCAGATTAAAAAATGTCAGACGTCCGTGCCTAAAGTTAGGTGCCTAAATTTACATTCAGGGCTCTAAGGGTGACGAACTGAGAAACGAGCATTACTGACGTGCAGTGTGACCTGTGATTGGAATTTTCAAAGGAGTCAGAGCGTTAAGCACCCAACTCCCATTTAATTGCAACGGGAGCTCAGTACCTAACTCCTTTAGGTTTTTTTTTAAAAAAAAAAACCTGCTCTGTGTTCCTAAAGGGTTTATGCACTTTTGATAAGTACTACTAGTAGTCGTAGTTGTATTCCATTAGTTCTTAGGAGCCCTAGTCCACTGTGCTAGGTGCTGGCCAAAAATCCTATCCCTCCTATAAGAGTGGCCTGATTTCCAGAGATACAGCTCCCATCCAGATCCATAGCCCAAATCCTGCACTGAATTCTGCATAGGTGAACCTCTGCAGCCACACTGAGCTCATTGCAGGCTCAGACCTGGTGAGAGCTGCAGCTACTCAGCACGTCTGAAAATCCAGCTACTTCAATTTAGGTTCCTAAATCTTTATTTAGGAACTTAACCGTAGGCATGCAGATTTGAAAACTTTGGTTCTCAGAAATAGCTCTGCCATTTCAAAATAACAGGACAACGAAATAACTTTAAAACTAACTGCAGAATTTGAAACCCAAAGATGGAGTAAGAGCCTGGATGGGAAAATGACCCTCAGAAAACGAGAAACCGATTCAATTCATTTTCATTATCCAAGCTGGGAGAAAACAAAGAGTCCATAAAGAGGGACAAGTGAATTGGATTTTAAAAATTCTTTCACTTTTAATAGACTAATGCTATAATAACCTAGGTAAAGAAATGGGTGTTGTTTACAACAATGGTTCTGGGAAAAAAAGTGGGGGGCTTGTGGTCAGGGCTGGTCACATGGCGCTGGCTTTTCATTATTTCCAGCCATTAAATCACATTAAAATAAGCTAAAAATTCATTAAATACACTCTTACTGTACCACATAAGCAATTGCCGTAGCTACTTCAAGAATGTCATGAAGTGGCGAACCTGGGTCAGAGGTGGGCCTGAACAATTAGATAGAAGAGAAGATGGCCACAAGACCATCTATTGATATGCAGTCCATGCTGTGAACGAGTTCCCTACATTATAGTATATTGCCCTGATTCTTCGTTCATGTACACTGGTGCAAATCAGGAGTAACTGCAGTAAGGGATCATAGTCACATCCCTAGCAAGTTGAAGTTGACTGTATGCCTTTCATAATTATTTATTTCTATTACAGCAGAGCCTAGGAACGCCAATCAAGGATCAGTCCCAACTGTGCTGCACAAGCAGGTAACAAAACCAGGTCCTGCCCCAGTTCACGATCAAAGCAATTTCGTATATTTGAAAAAAAACAGGAAATGTGTTTTTAAAACTGAGGGCTCAAAGCTACCTGCGAGCATCTCTCTAAAAAATAATAAACAGCACCAGGGTCTCAGAACGACCAGGTTCCCACGCTACCTTTCCCCCAACAGTAACTACACAGGAATTGTTTCTCCTTTCAACAAAAGAACAATGGGGGGGGTTCTACCCTCTTTTAATATTTACATGTATAAATGACAGCTCTGAGAAATAGTTCTCTTCTTGTCTCCTCCATCTGACCAGGTTTGTTTTGTTAAGGGGGGGGAGAGGAGGAGGCGGTTCTTGCTGCTTTTTTGCTACTGCTGTTTTTTTTCTCTTACCCACTTTCCAACATTCGCTTTAACCACAGCAGTCCTTTTAAATCACCCTTCCCTTCCCCTTCTTTGCATCTTCCCCACCCACTGGTGATGGCGTAGCGTAGCCTCTGCTGGGCTCCACCCCTCAACTGGAAGGGCTTAAAGCTCCCTTTAGCTTAGCCTGCCTGCCCTTATTTAATTTGGAGTGTGATTTTGCTATTTTTAGCAGCTGGATTCCCTCCAGTAAGGCTTGGAGGGTGGTTTTTGGGGGGGGGGGGTTTGGTCTCTTTCCTATTTCCCCCTCCCCACCCCCCCTCCCCGTGCAAATGATTTTGACCCAGCTTCCTTCCTCTTGGAACAATTTTTTTTATTTATATAAATAAGAGAGCCCTGGCTGGTCTGTATGTGTATGTGAGTGAGTCTCTCTTTGCCTGCCTTCTTGTTTCAGATCCGCATTTGCAATCAGCAGCAACCAGAAGGGGGGGTTTTGGTTTAATTTGATCACAACACAGACACACAAGGAAAAAAACACACACACCACACAGATCCGAGATCGGGAGCAATTGTGAGTGTCTGGCTTTTTTTTTTTTTTTTCCGTTTTGTTTTGGGTGGAGGTGGGGGGGCGGGTTAGTAAGTTGGTGTTTTATTTATTTTGATGATTATTTTGTAGTCGAATGGGCACCTTTGGGGGGGCAAAAAATCATTTTCAAATTGCAAATAATAATAATGAAGCCTGGTTTTTCGAATGTGCAGAGAGAAGCAAGCAAGGCATGCGGAATAAATATGCCCTTTGCTTGCCTTCTCACCATGCATTGCAGAATGGAAGTGGGGAGGGCTTTTGCTGAGCTTGGGGTGGGCACAATCTGCAATGCTACCTTCCCTCCCCTTCTTTATTTTTTTTTTTTAATTATTATTAAAGCACCTGATTTGGGAGGTGGAGGGGACTGCTATTTCTTCAGCAGGTCTCCGAGCTGATGGATGGAAGCCCCTCCGGAGACAACAGCTGAGCGCTGGGGAGGAGGAAGAGCAGCAGCGACTGGGGGTGCCCTGCCAGAGAGCTCAGAGCTCGCAATCGGCTCTGGGTTGCTAGCGGAGTTCGCTCTTGCAGGGCTTGGGTGATGGTGCTGCTCCTGGTTGCCCTGTCCCCGCCTCCCCCCTTGCGATCTTTGCAAATACGCACACTCCGAGCCGGTTTCATTTTCAAATCGCGCGACAGCACTTTCCTCCACTTATTCATTTTTTTTGCATTGCATTTCTGCCAATAGCCAGGCAGAGCTGGGGTGGGTTTCCCCCCTTCTTTTATTTTGCAAAGAGCAGGTAGTGCATTGGGCTCGCAAGAAACCCCGCCTCCTCCCGGCCCTTTAAAGGGGCAGATCCCAGAGCCATGTCTCCCCCTCTCCAACCAAGAAGAGACTGTGGTAAATCCACTGCTGTGTTTTGGGGGTGCTGGGGCGGGGGCGGACGCTTTCCTGTGGTTCTGTGCTGTTCGTTACGTAAAGGGGTTGCTTGTATGCTTGTGTGCTTTGGGTGCTGGGCCAGTGTGCAATGTTCCCGGCATGCTGTGGTGGGCTGATCATACGGCAAGGGGGGGCGGGGGGGGGCTTTTTATTTCTGCAAGGCTGGTGCTCTTTGATTTGCCCATCTGGGGTGGGTAGGGGCTTGTTCAGGGGGAAATAGAGAGCAGGCAGGGAGAAGCTAAGGTGTCTCTCTCTCTCTCCATAGAGGTGCTTTTTTGGGGAGGGGGGGAGGGGAAGTGTCTCTACCAGTAACAATTTGTATAGTGGGGGTGCTGAGAGCTATTGAACCAAACTGTAAACCTGTATGTGATGGAAACCACTTCAAGCCAGGGGGTGCAGCAGCACCCCAGTTCCAGCAGCTGTGGGCTCTCCCTGGCTCCCAAACTTCCCTTCCAGCTGCGGGCCAGGGCTTCGTTTCATTACAGGTCCGGAAAGGAAGAGATCTCTTGGTCTTTCCTTCTATCCCGCTTAGGCTCAGGCTAGACTCAGTTGCAATCCAAAGGTGTGATGATGGGGCGGGGGAGATACACCATGGCCTTCCCCACAGTAAACCTTACAAGGTTTCTTTCCACTCCCACTCCTTCCTCCTGAGGAGGGGTCTAGACCCTACTCCTGAAGTCAAGCCATTCTCGCTGTGGTGGTTTTAATTGTAACCTCTAAGACACAGAGATTTTTAAAGGGTTTATGGTGTTGTCCCTTCCAGGGGTCCCCCGCTTTTTATCATGCTTGTTTTAAGGGACGGCTGCTCTAATAGAGCAGGGGTCTTCAAAGCAGCCCCTTGGAATGTTAGTAAAGTTAACAGGGAGGGAATTGCATGCACCTCTTGTCCTGAGCCCCTCCTGTGCTCGTCAATAAAACCGGTTTTTATTTATTTTGTCCCTTTGCTGTTGGGACTGCCCTGCTCTGTCTTCTGGGTGGTGTCCCTGTGACACTGCTCTGACAAAACTTCTTGGGCGTGTGGCGACTGAGATCTAAGCAAGAGATTGTCCCCTGTGGATATTGCTTTTCTTTTGTTGTTAATCTGTGAGGTGGTGACTGGGCTTGGATTGGTGGGGCTAGTGGCTGGTGCAAAGGAACTATGAAATCAATCTTAAGTGTGGAGATTGGGGAGTGAAGCAAACATTAAGGGTATGGAACAGCTTCCAAATGAGATATTAATAAAACTGGGACTTTTCAGCTTAGAAAAGAGGACTAAAAGGAGATATGATAGAGGTCTAAAAAATCATGACTGGTCTGGAGAAAGTAAATAAGGATGTGTTATTTACTCCTTTTGATAACACAAGAACTAGCTGCCACCAAATGAAATTAATAGGCAGCAGGTTTAAAACAAACAAGGGAGTATTTTTTCACATAACCCACAGTCAACCTGTGGAACTCCTTTCCAGAGGATGCTGTGAAGGCCAAGACTATAACAGGGTTCAAAAAAACTGATAAGTTCATGGAGGATAGGTCCACCCATGGCTATTAGCCAGGATGGGCAGGGATGGTGTCCCTACTCTCTGTTTGTCAGAAGCTGGGAATGGGCGACAGGGGATGGATCACTTGATGATTTACCTGTTCTGTTCATTCCCTTTGGGACACCTGGCACTGGCCACTGTCAGACGACAGGATACTGACCCAGTCTGGCTCTTCTTACGAATGCGATGTCCCTTCCTCAGGTGCCAGCCAGTTGTGTGTATCTGCTGTGCTTTAACTTCCTGCTTTCCTGGCTGCTGAGGTTTAGGACAGAGAGACAACCAGGTGATCTGACTAGATCCTCCCACACCCCTGAAGTCTTCTCTTCATAAGCTTGAGGCCTGGTCTGCACCTAAAACTTAGGTCGACCTATTTCACTCAGGGCTGTGAAAAACTGTGTGCCCAGAGCACTGTATGTAGTTAGGTTAACTTACTCCCTGGTGGGGATATGGATGTAGACAGGATTCATCCCTCAACCTAGCTACTGCCTCTTGGAGAGGTGGATGAACCATGCTGATGGGAAAAACTCTTCCGTTGACATAGGCAACATCTACTCTACATCACTACAGTGACATGGCTGTAGTGTAGACTCTGCCTTAGACAGGGAAGAGACCTGCCACATCCCTGCCCAGATATAGGGCCATTTCCCAATGCAGCATAATCCTGCAATGAGGTTGCCTGTTAGGGCCCCTGCAAAAACTGGCAGGGGGTTCAGCCCAGAGAACCTGCAAATCTCCTCCGCACAGGTCCATGCAGCTCTTGAAGGGGTCCATTGGAGCGTAGGGCCATCTACTGAGAGGTTTGTGTCTCTAGGATACTTCCTGGCTCTCTTCCCTCCGTGCAGGGGTGTCTCCAGGCCCCAGCATGCCAAGCGCGTGCTTGGGGCGGCATGCCGGTCGCCAGGAGGGCGGCAGGCAGGCAGGCAGCCTTCGTCAGCATGCCTGCGGAGGGTCCGCCGGTCCCGCGGCTTCGGTGGAGCCGCGGGACCAGCAGACAACTCTCCCTTCCCCCACTGACAGGGGAGGTTGTTTAGGGCTGGCTAGTCAGGCTGAAGTTGCAGCTTACATGGGAAATGGTTCTTCCCTCCGTGCAGGGGTGTCTCCAGGCCCCAGCATGCCAAGCGCGTGCTTGGGGCGGCATGCCGGTCGCCAGGAGGGCGGCAGGCAGGCAGGCAGCCTTCGTCAGCATGCCTGCGGGAGGTCCACCAGAGCTGCAGGACAGGCGACCACCCACCGCAGCATGCCACCGTGCTTGGGGCGGCGAAACATCTAGAGCCGCCCCTGCCTCCATGGCAACACAGCTCTGCCAAAAACCTCGCTGGAGGGTCCGCCGGTCCCGCGGCTTCGGTGGAGCCGCGGGACCAGCAGACCCTCCGCAGGCATGCCTGCGGGAGGTCCACCAGAGCTGCAGGACAGGCGACCACCCACCGCAGCATGCCACCGTGCTTGGGGCGGCGAAACATCTAGAGCCGCCCCTGCCTCCATGGCAACACAGCTCTGCCAAAAACCTCGCTACAGGGTCAGAATGGGGACCAGGAACCCCGAGTTAGCACAGTGGGCTATTTGCTACAGGGCTGAGCCCTGCCCCATGCAGCCCCAGATGAGGGGCTTTTCCAGAGGGTGGAGGGAACTATGTTGTGGGTCAAGCACTCCCCACACCTGCATGCCCAGGTTGTTAGAGATGGAAGGGGGTGCTCAGAGGATGTATCACATTTGACAAGCGTCCTGACTTCTTAACTGGATACCCAAGTGGCCAAGAATTTTACTTAAAAACAAACCCAACCCGAAACATTGGGACCATGTTTCTAAGGGAGAGAATCCTTGAAGGGCTTTTGGCTGTAATGAGTAATACATAGGGGTGTTTACATGAGGCTGTGGCTTCTGAGGTTTACTTACTTGTGAGTCACTTCCACAACTGAACATGAGCCCATATGTACTGTTTTAAAAACCTAGAAGATCTGTGCATTCAGGATGTGTGTGTGGTTTCCTTGGGCTTTCATCACACTATGCAACTTGTTTAGAAATCTGAACTTCCCAGCTTGGCCATTTCAGGCCATAGCAGTGAAGCCCTGCTGAGGACGGCTACATGCCCATCACCGTGGGACAAAAACTGTTGGCGTGAATTTGAGCAAACCAGCTGTTGCTGAGGGCAATTGTCTGCAAAGGGGACCTTGTTCGGTTGCTACAGCTGGGAGGGTAGATGGAACTGACCATTGCTTGTTGGATAGAGATTTGTCCTCTCCGAACACAACTTTCAATGTCATTTGAATGGGATCCAGTTGCTGACAACTAATATCATTAAGCACCTGTTTTCCTAGGACATGGGTTCTCCATTGGGGGATTGTGAACACGTTTCAGGGGGCTGCAAACACCCCTTCTTTATAGATGGGAGGAGGGTCCTTGAAACTTTTTTACTACTCTAAAGTATCTAGATTAACCTTTACCAAGGTGTTAGCTTCCTTGAGCTGAATGGGAGTCCATTAACTCTAGATGGTCTCGCATGGCTACGTTAAGGCTTCCTTTGTGATCAGTTGGGGATGAGTTTGCCGACTGCTCTGCCACAGATTTATTGAGACAAACTAATTTAGATGCTGGTGTCACTTGTTTTAGTGAACCTGAAGGCATTTTGCTGGGTGTGGGTTTTGTTTCCTGAATGTTGCTGATCCTTTTGGAATTGGACCCATTCTAGTCACTGCTGACTTGGAGGAGATGTTATTCTGAGCACTGGTGGCTAGTGGCTTAACTGCTAGAAAAATGGACTTCTTTTGTTGAGTGTGGTTGGGGGCACACAGAGAATTTAGAGTTGCAGGGAGTCCCTGGTGCATGCAATATGTGTGAAGGGCACTGCACGGCTGGGGGGAAGGAATTCAGGGGAGCAGCAGCTGTGGAGGGCAGGGGAATCCCAGCTCCACCCCCAGTGCTAGGAGTCACAGCTGGAGACAAGGAGCATGAGAACTCAACAAGGGAGCCAGCTGGGGGTGCCCAAGGGCACTTCCTTCTGACTGGCTTTAATAGCTGCCCCAAGGTGACCTTTGCACCACTTCTCCCACCCACGGCTTCTCCACAGACGGTACAGTTTGGCTCCAGTGCTGCAGGGAATTAATTCAGACTAAATATTTTGGGACAAAGACAGTCTCTGTACAGCACCTAGCACAATGTCAGGTTGGAACGTGCTCCCCCTTCCATCCATGTCTCAGCCTGGCAGGATGTGACAATGGATAGTGCAGGATGCATTTTGCTCTGTATGCGTAAGATCTGCCTGTGACTTTGAGAGGGACAGTACAAAGCTGTGGGATAGCATCAAAAGAGCCAGGCACTCTGACTGGGTCAAGGTGTGGATCCTGTTGGGGTATTCTTGGGATCAGCATGAGATACACTGGAGCTAAAGGCAAGGCTTATAGCAAAGGTGCTGGGCTGGGATTTAGAAAATTTGATCCCTGACTACTCAGTGTGCAATCCAGGGCAAGCTTCCTTATCTTTCTACACCTCAGTTGCCCATCTGCCAAGCAGGGGTAAATAATCCTCCTTTTCTCCATCTTGTCTTTGGCTGTAAGACAAGGCAGGGCAGGGACTCTCTCTTGCTATTGCACATGTAAAACACCCAGGACAGTGGGGACCCGGAACTCATCAATACAGACAACAGAAGCATAAATGCCCACTGGAGTATCTTCTCCAGCAGCCTTAGGGAAGTGTTCCCAAGACATGAAAGGGAAGCACTGTACAGACCATGGGTTAAAAACCCGATAGGAAGAGGATCAGCCTGGAAGACAGAACTGGTAGCTAGAAAAGCACTTTGAGGTCCTACTTGACCATCTCCTACCAAAGCAGGATTATTCCCTGGTGGAGTACTCTGTGCAGCTACTTTTAAGTTCCCTAGGCAATGGGGCTCCTGCCACTTTCCATGGGGAGACCATTCCATAGCCGTCATGCATCTTGCTCGTTTCCTGGTAGCTCTGTCCAAGTGTGCCTTTACACTCCTCTACCTGTGTAAATAACCAGAGGGTGCATGCAGTGAAGGGTTGCTGGTTAGCACCAGGCATAGCAGGAAACGACTGTAGATAATTCACTCCCTCCTTCATTGAGCACTCCTGACACCCCTGCCATTCCACCCCACCCTGACCTGAGCAGTGGGGTGTGTCGACAACTACATGCAACGAGGGCCCAGGCTTTCAAAAGGGGCCTCTGATTTTGGGTACTTGCAGAGAGGTGGGCAAAGGGCGAGACACAAAAACCTTCATGTTCTGAAGGAAACACCAAGACTTCTTGCACTGTTGCACCCCAAGAAACTTATTGCTGACAGATCCAACACAGGTCATTGTGGGGAAAGAAGGGTGAGAACTAGCGGAGGGGAGTGCAAGATTCTGATTGGACATGGCAGATGCACTGACCAATGATCTCCCTCAGTTTGTAATTCTGACTGCCAGGACCTGGGTGGCTTTCCCTAGGATACCATAGAATATCAGGGTTGGAAGGGACCTCAGGAGGTCATCTAGTCCCACCACCTGCTCAAAGCAGGGCCAACACCAACTAAATCAACCACACATAACTCTTCCCTTCTTTGTGCTCCCATTTCCCCATCAGTATCATGGGGCTGATCATGACCTATATAACAGAGGTCATCTAGACAAGTGTTCTGTACTTACCCTTTCTTCTTCTTTTGTCCTCTAGAAGAAAGACAATGAGTGAATCTAGTGCAAAATCCAGCCAGCCCTTGGCTTCCAAACAGGAGGAGGACGTGTCTGAGAAGAGAGGACGGGGACGACCCAGGAAGAAGCCTCAGGTATGGAGAATTGCTTTCTTCCATGTTCCATCAGACAGGAGGTCTGTGGGGAGGAAAGGAAAAAATGAGGCATCTCCATGACTGACTTGCCACCTGGGAGGCATCACCCATCTAGCACCCTCTGGTGGTTACAGCAAAGAACTGGGAGTCAGGGCTCCTGGGTTCTCTCCCAGCTCCACCACTGCCTTACAATGTTGGCAGCCTGGGGCAAGTTTCTTAACTTGTGATCTGCAAAATGAGGCTACTCATCAGAGAGGGCGGAATCTATGCTTATTGAGATTTCATCCCAAGATCTAGCATGGGGCAAAGCAATAGGTAAGATTAAATTCTGGCTTCCAAGCTGGGCCAGAAGGATTTAGGAGGCAAGGTCAAAAGGCAACAGGAAGGCACAAACAGAAGGCACTTTCAGTGAAGAGTAACCTTTACCCTAGGGATGAACAGAACATAACAAAACAAATGAGGTTCCACATAAGGTACTTACTGACATTAGGAATCATGCCATATGTCCAATTTCTAGACATTAGGCTCACCACCATGGAAGCAAAGACATGCATAGCTTGTCTCCTGATATAAACTTATAAACCGTGACTCTTTGCTAAACGTGAACAGCAGAGACCCCCTAGAACTTCTTAGAGAGTATGAGTTTGCCAAAATATCCTCCTTCTCAGCTGCTCTCCTCTGCCCCAGTGGTGGCTGCATTTCTGGAGGTGTAGTTGTGGAGTAACTTAGTTATATAAACATCATGGTCTTCTCCTTGCTATGCCCAAAGGTCCTCAGGAAACTCCAGCTAAGTAAAGGCTATGGTAACAAGATGACCTTAGAGGCTTTAATTATAGCAGGGAAACTTACCAAAAAAATAAAGAATTCCACCAGTTCTGCCTCTAGTTCAGTTGAACTGAGGGGAGTCCTAATATAGACAAGATTTCTGCAGCTGAACCAAGTTTTATGATCATGGTAGTTAAACCTGCTGAAAAGCAGGTTTCATTGACTGAAAAACACCAAAGGTGCCTTGTCTGCAGTGGTCAGTCCTGCTGAACCAGTGGGAATTTTGTTTGTATAAGTTTCTGTCATGTAAGGCCTAGGCACTAACTCTGATTTCTCTGCTCACTGTCATGCAGCCAATACACTTAGTTAGCCAACTATTTATAACTCATAGCAGAACCTGAAAGATAACGGGCTACACCTGCAGGGAAGGGAAAATTCCCCTGCCCATCACCTGGAACTGCAGCAGTTAACTAGCAATCTAGGATCCCCTCAAACTTTAAGACTAATTGGGTTCAGCTGAGGATGATCTAGTGCTTATGCAGATGAGGCTCTCAAATCATTTTGCTAAGCAGGCATGTTACAGTGGCAACCACAGGGCATACAGCAAGTCAGTGGCAAAGCTAGGAAGGGAATCTAGGTGTCCCAATTCCCACTTAGTGTTCTAACTACTGGAGAGTGTCATTCCTCTGTTCCCTTTATTGTTGCATTATTACCTTAAGCGTAAACCCAGGGAGCTGGGGAAGCACAGGAAATTGTGAGCACATCTCATTTGGGAGCTTAACTCTGCTCTCAGCCATTACAGCTTCTCCACATTCATACCAGCCTAACCAAGATCAGCAACTGGCCCTTGGTATCAATCTTTTAACTGCCAGGAGCCAGCTGATCCCACCTCCTTCCTCTTCCGGCTGGTGGAATATCTGCCTAGCAGGGCTCGGATTGGTGGGGGGAGGCAGTCACTCGGTGGAGGTGGGGGCAGGGCTGCGGGTGTTGGATTACTGGTTTGCTAATAGCTGCAGCTATAAAGGGAAAGTGCCTGGGTATTAGAAACTGTAGCAGTGACACCGGAATAATGCATAATTCACAAGATTGTTTTTTGTATGAGTCTCCAGGTGTTGGAATTTCAGGGTACTCTCTCCTGGGCTTTGGGCTCTTGGGATAACTGTTTTATTGTTAAAGGGAGACATCCCAGGGCCCACTCCAAAAATCAGCCCCATGGCGTTCTCCCATACTCTCCAAATCTGGGAGGAAAAGCAGCCTCTTCTCGGAAGGTTCATGCCTTTCCTCCCCACCCTCACCAATGGCCTGTTCCATCAGAAGTCCAGGTAGCCCCCGTCTGCCCACATCCCTCCTGGGTGCAGCGTGACAGGTGCATTCTGTCCACAGCAGAGTGCATCACCTGAAAGCAGAGCTAGTCTAAGTGCAGGCCCTCTGTGGCCATTGGTTCGTTTTGAATTCCCACAGCCCTTGGAAACTACAGGTCCCAGCATGCATTGTTTGCTCTCTTGATCTGCCTCTGCTGCAATGCAAACACTAGCCAGGTGTTTTGGTTGGCATCTGTGTATTAAGATTGAGGGGGGCGGGTGCAGTGCCGTGCTGTGGGCATTTCCATAACAGAGGCCCTATGGTATGCATGCTTCTCCAATGCCGGGACTCTGATTTATTTTGTTTTGCTGGGATTCCTTCCTGCTCTTGGGTGCAGCGGGATCCCACTTGGATGGGCAAGTGGGCTGTGAACGGACTGTGCTCACCCCAGCCCTGCCTCTCGGCGCTGATCACTGCAGATCTGGGTGTCTGCTGACAAGTCCTGTCCTTTGTCTCCAGCAGGAACCCAGCGAGGCACCAACCCCCAAGAGACCACGTGGCAGACCAAAGGGGAGCAAGAACAAGGCCACTTCTAAAGGCAGGGTAGGTATGGGGTGGGAGAAGGAAAACCACATAACCTTCCCCATCCACTGCTTCTTAATGGCCGTTTAAGATTGAAGTGACTCCTTGGCATTTGGGCACTGGGAGCCTGGGGGTGTCTCGTCACAAGATGTCCCTCTCCCTTGGATTTCTTGGCATCCACAGGATTTCTGTTCTGGGCAGCTGGAGGTGACAGAACTTCCTGCACGCAGTGGGCTCAGTGGTGAGATTTCTAGCCCAGCTGTGCAGACAGACAGGGTTTGGACCAGACAAATGGGCATCCAGATTTTTGCAGGTTGCCTCTCCTCCACCCCTGCCATCACCACCAATGCAGACCCCAGGAACTCCTCATTAAAGGAAGTCAATGATCACTGATGCTTGTGTGGAGAGGTAGCGGGTGGAGGAACATGAGGGTCCCTTGGACTCATCACATGAAGCCATTTGCATCCAAGTGGGACAGCTGGTGACGTTTTGTTTCTCGGTGTTGGCGTGAGCAGCATCGAGACAGCTGGGGTTTGGATGGCTGAGGATGGGCAGGGAAAGATTAGGACCTTCTGCAGGGAGGAAAATGGAAGTAGAGTAGGGAAAGCTCTTACCATAGAATCTGGGCTGCGATCAGCTGGACGAAGGGAGGGCTCACACCTCATCTTCTGTTTAACGGCAGCCTTGAGCATCCCACCATTATTCTAGCCAGCTGCAAATGGTGGATGGGCCCCAAAGGAATTGTCAGTTCTGTGGTGGGGCTCCCTGTAGAATAGAAGGAGGCTCCTTTCTGAGCACATCCATCCAGACCCAGACTCTGTAGCTGCGGTCAGTAATGTGCTTGCTCCCGGCTGTTGCTGTGCATGTGCTCCCTGGCTCTCAGCCCCTGATAGGGAAGGAGTTCAAGAGGGGAGTGGTTCCAGAGCGATATTTTCCCCCAGTAAATGGGAAGGTTACATTGGAAGGGGGAGGCGAGAGTTGGGACACCTGGGTTCTATTCCTGCTGTGTGGGACCTTGGACAAGTCACTTTCTCCTGTGCCTCAGTTTGCCCACCTGTAAGATGGGAATAACACAGGACTGGCGGGAGGTGGGTGGACAGTTTTGAGATCCTTGCTTCATAGAAGGATAAAGTCTTATAGGTAAGGTGATACTTGAGGAGGAATCTGTGGCAGCAGTGACCTAGCAGCAGTGTTCTGGTTCTCCCAGGGTCACGTGTGTGTTAGGGAGGGGGATGAGGTTTCCAGCTCCCTTCAGGCCCCCCAGGAAGTCTTTGAGGACAGACTGTATAAATGACAGAGTATGAGACATCGCTGGGAAGGGAGGGGTAGAGATATACAGAGGGTTCGTGTGATATGTGTGTGTGTTTGTGTTTTAAAGCTGTTTTGAAAACATGCGACTCATATCCTGCAAATTTCTGAGTCATGGGGCTGGGGCCTGGCCATCGAATGCTGGAAAATAACTCTGATGTGGGGGGGAGGATGCAGAGGGGGAGGGATTTAGCCCCGTGGGGCCATCTTTGTGTCCAGCAGCCAAAGGGCAGCCTGGGAACTGCCACTTGTGTGATGAGTTTGACAAGGTGAGCAATAAGACCCCTGAGCTAGAAGACAATAGAAATCAAAGATTTCCAGGGAAGGAGGCAACAAGGGGGTGTTTCTTCAGTCCCCTCTGTGGATTTAAAAGTTCTCTCTGTGTTTAGAAAGCTGCAGTAACACCTGGGAGGAAACCTCGAGGCCGGCCCAAAAAATCAGTAAGTGGAACCTTCCTATCCTAATTGTTCTCCGGGGCCCAATTCTGCCAGGTGCTAAGCCCCCTCTGCTCCCAGTGAATGGAGAGCATGCAGCACCCCACAGGATCAGGCTCTTGCACAAATGCAAGGTGAGGAAAGAGGCCTGCTTCTTGCAGGGAGGAAGCCAGTCTCGAGAGGGGTGGGATCAAGAGGCGTAGCATGAAACTCAGCTGAGCCTCTTGTGTCCTGGAGGAATCACAGTGACTGCAATCTCTGCACTGCAATAAGAGCTGGTCTCTGTTCTTGGGGCTTTCCAGCTGGTGGCAGGCTAATGAACGTACTGACCCTGGCTAGTCTGCATGGATATCAGTGCTCACAAACTGCTGCACTCCATGCCATAGCCCTTGTACTGCTGATGGGAATTCTCCCTTTGCACCGAAAGCTGGGCCTGAGATCTGTCTCTTCTGTCCTTGTGAATTTCAATGAGAACCATGCGGTTCGATGTGGTCCCACCCTTGTTTGACTACTTTGCAACCACAGCAGCACCACAGAGAGTGGAAGGGGCTGAGGTGCAAGGAGCTGCATCTCTGTGCTGGACATTGGCAGCACGCGCCGTGCTCTGATCGAGCAGTGGGCATGCGGTTGTGTCTTGGTACTGGAAGCTCCTCAGGACCTGTGCTAAAATATAGCATGGGGGATGCAACCAAATCTAGGGGCTGGAGGTTCCTAAGGCTGCGCCATTGAAGTAGCAGGGTTGCAGTCCTACATCCATGCCAGATGTCTTTGGAAACCACACTGTGATACACCTTAGGAGTGTGATGCAATGTACTGTGGTTGAGAGGACACAGTCACATCCCGGTGCCAGGTGACACGCAGGGGAGTACAGCAAGGGGACGGGTGTCAGTGTCAGAGGGGTTCCTGGTGGGTAAATTGTAATACAGTAGGTGGCAATCTGCCTCTCTGTGGTCCATGACAACTCTAAATGGCTGTAATTAGCTCAGTGTTCTTTCCCTGCTCCCCGGAGTGACTAACAGGAAGTGGCTTGTTCTCTTCAGCTAGCTGGCACAGGCCTGCCCAAGGCTTTGTGGTGTGTTACCAGGGTGGCATTCCTGCAGAGTGAGTGTGCAGCAAATTCCCTCTGCCCCCATACATTGCTCCTCTTGCTTCCCTTTCCCAGCCACTGAGGTTCTCTGGCTGTCACAGACCCTCCTGCAGTGCCTGGCAGTCTGAGCTTCCCCCAGCAGCACCCCGCCCCACCTCAGCAGCGATAAGCTACTGCAGCCGCCCCACCCTTCCCCTGCTGTAAGCTGCTATCTGCTGCCCTAGGGAGCTCTCTGCTGGCTCCCCGAGCTCTGCAGAACCATGGTTTTCTTGCTTCTCTCCAGGTTAAGGCGGCACTGCCTGCCTCTTCCGCTGGATCCCCTTGTACAGCCAGCTTGGATAGCCTGGCAACTTGGGGCACTCTGTAAACAGTACTTGGATTCCTCCCACCTTCCCCTAACTGCCCCATGGGTTCCTCTGCATCCCACCAGCCCCCTGAGGATTTCAGTCTTTGCTGTCTCCAGCCGCCACCTTCAGTTTTACTTTCTTTGTACACCCGCTAAATTCCTCCCTGGTGTAATTCCATTCAAGCTAAGCATTACGTTGCTGTCAGGGTCATATTGCATAGCAGACCTCCAACCCACCTCAGGCTCACCATGTTGCAACCTCAGCCCTTGGCAAAAGCATCTTTGCTAAACATGCCATGCTCACCCGCTGCTGGTTGGCTGTAATGACCCCACATCCAAAGAAGGGGAGGGAGCCTGGATAGTTGGTTTCCAATATCCTGCACCAATGCTGCGAGATGCTGCCACTTGCCACCAGATTTGGAGGGGTCTCCTAAATGCAGCTTTGAAGGGAGTTTGTCTGGAAACTCAGACAAGGGATAACAACATATATGGTGCACAGTGCACTTGGCCGCTCGCTCTTCAAGACGTAGGTTCAAATCCCAGCTTGGACAGCAAGAGGGGAAGACTTGCTCTAGACCTGACTGGTAGAAAAATGCCTGTCTTGTCAAATTCTAGACCCATCCCTGGCTGAATGAGGCCAGAGATGGGAACAGCAAAGATCTAGAGTGAAGTGCATTCATAAAAACCACAAGGGACTGTTACGATCTAGTCTGGGCTCCTGCACAACGCAGAACACAAGTGTCGCCAGCATTCCTGTGTGGTGAAGGGAGGGGATTGGGGTGCTTTGCCCTAGCATGAGCAGCTGGGGGCTGGACTGGCACTGCAGGAGTCTAGTGCAAAGCTGCATTGCTGAAACTTGCACAAGCCCTCATTCACTGCTGTTCTAGAACAAACATAAGAATGGCCACACTGGGTCAGACCAAAGGTCCAGGATCCTGTTTTCCAGTGCCAGGTGCTTCAGAGGGAAGGAACAGAACTGGTAATCGTCAAGTGATCCACCAAGCTCACCTCAAATTATTTTTACAGTGTCTTTGGCTTTGAAATCTGCAAATTCCTTTGCAGGCTCTCCTGGGGAGCTGTTACCTAAACACCTGAAATTCTCCAAGCGAAACCAATGTCTAAACTGAAAACAACTTGGCCTGCAAGCAGGGCCTTGGGTTCGTACAGCTGCAGGATTTTCTAGCCGGCTTCCTCACTCCCCAGGTGGGGCTGCCAAACCCCTTTTTCTATTCTGGGTTGTCCTGGAATGCTGGTTAACCACAATCCGCTTCCCAGGAGCGGAGAAGGGTTAACCAGGGCCCATCCCTCACTTCCTTCCTTCGCTAAGTGAGAAGGTCTGTGTCACTGGAACACTTTGTATGGAATTGGCAGCCGCTTTCCGTGCCGGCTTCAATGGTTTATTTTTTTATGAATGAAACGCGAGGAAGTGGAGGTTGCTGACTCACGGCTGAGTGTGAGGGTGACTCAGACTGTTTTGAGAGCGTGCGTGTCTCTTTAAAGAGAGCCAGGCGGAGGAGTGCGTTTCAAGGAATGTCTTCGCTCCGGTTCATGCCATCGCTGTGGCACTCAGCCCAGGGGTTCCTGCCAGCAGTGCTGACACCTGCCCCCTGTCTTGCAAGTTTGGGAGGTGGGGTGAGTAAGGGAGGGTGCTGCACTCCCGAGTGGGCGAACAGAGGTCCATTGCAAAAGGGGGAGGAAGAGCACAGTTGGTCTTACCAGGCATGTTGAGATTCCAGCTGCTACTGTGGTCCCCTCTTGTGGCCTCTGGGAAGCACTGCATCTAGCCGCTGGATTTGGTTTTTGTTGGGCTATTCACGTCCATGAAAGTTACTAGTGTTGAGTATTTCTGCCATGGCCGAGACTAAAGACCTACTTAGGACCAGGGCCCCAGGGTGCACACTACCACATTAATATCTGAGACTGGCCCTGCCACCATTAGCCAGCGCAGCTGCTTCTCCCTGAGGACAGGAACCAGAATCCATTACGAGCCTGTTGGAGGCACAGATTTGGGATGTCTCCTTGGCAGAGGCGCTACGGTCCACTGCTAAGAGCAGGGTGCCGAGAATCAGGCTTCTTCCATGTTCAGTTGCTAGCCACCGCCAAGTATGGCACGACTCTGTCACTAACTCACTTTTTAATCTGTAGCTGTCAAAGCACTTTCCAAAGTCGGGCAAGTTCCCTTATCCCCATTTCCCAGGTATGGCAACCCGGGCGAAGAGGCGGAGTGACTTCTCCAAAGTCACTGTGGCAATGCTGGGACTAGTTTGGATCTGTGCCTTGGAGTGGAGAGAGTTCCAAGTGCCGGCTGGGCCTGGCGGTGCTTGGGAACTTGATCTGAAGTTAAATCTGGTTAAGGCTCCACTCAAAGACCGTTGAGTGTGAGTATTTTAAACATAGTCATCAAGGGGCATGTTTAAAGAGGGCTGTCTCTTTAATGGTGCACTAGACATGGCGTAGGTTCGTACGCTGACGTGGAGCTACCTCACTCCTCCCTTCTCTTACAGCAGAAGGACGAAGAGGAGGTGAATGTTTCGCAGGAGTCATCCGAAGAGGAGCAGTGAAAACGCTTGAACCTGGCACTACCTCATCATTCAACTTACCAATTTCTCGTCAAGTTCTTGGACTGAGGAAGGAACGAAACAAAACAAAACAAAAAAATCCTTGGTGGGTTTTTTTTTCTCCTCCGCCCCCCCTGCACAACTTTCTCACACTCAAAACAGCAGCGGCACTGGAATACTGATCAAACCGACGGAGCGGCCGTCGCACTCGCTGACGGACGCTGTTAACTCAAAGAGGGAGAATGGGCTCTGTTGTTTCTCTTTCTTAGTGGACAGGGTTAAAATTTAGCCTACTGGTTTGTGTAGTTTCTTTTGTTCCTAGTGAAATTTACTGAGGGAAGGCTCCTGTAGAACAGTTGCGTTAATGTTTTATATATTTTTTTTTTCCAAACACACTTCTTGGTAGGGAAAGGAGGGGAGAGGGCTGCTTATGGCTGTCTATATTTTAGATTTCTTTTTTAAACTAAACTACAGTAGTTGAGGACAGATCTGTCAAAGCCCCCCCCCACACCCCCATTTTTCCTGCTGCACCCTTCATCTCCACTTTGCACAGAAGCTGCCGCCAGCATGCAATTGAGAGGGGCTTCTCCCTGCAGCCCTGAGAGGGGAGCCAAGGTCCATGGGGAGGTTAATCTGACAAGGCTGGTTGAGCACCACTCCCTCCAATCATCTCAAACTCCTTTGTCACTCACAGCCGCAGAACTGCCTGATGCTTCCCCAGCTTCCTCCCATTTCCCTCGGCTCTGATGTTCTGGCCCACCCTCCTCAGCTCCTGGCCTTGCAGGGAAGATTTGAAGGTGGAGGCCTCAAGGCTGCTCTTCGGGCTCTTAGATCCCCTAATTGAGAGAGCTTGAAGGGAGCTCCCTCTCCTGTTCAGATCCAGCTCCGGCCGAGCTCCCCAAAGCCCCATGCTGACCTAGGGAAACCATCACCCTTGTCATTTTCCCCTTTGGGCCCAGCAGCAGAGCAGAACTATGCATTACAATCACTTTGGGGGTAGGCCAGTGGTAGCGCTTCCATGGCTGGCTGCATGAGGGACTCTGAGCCGCAGCTATGTGTTAACAGTTTGTTTCAGTTCAGCCAAGGTATGTTCTGTTAGGACTGATGTGTGATCACACCTAGCATGCAGAGCCCCACTGTGGGAATATGCCACAAGATAGGGCTCTAGAGGAATGGCCAGGGATTCAGGAGACCTGAGTTCTATTCCTGACTCTGCCGCTGGCCTGCTGGCTGATCCACAGCAAGTCACATCACCTGTGTGCCTCAGTTTTCCCCATCTGTAAAAGGGGGATAATGATACCAACTGCCTTTGAAAAGTGCTGGGAGAGCTACAGATGCAAAGTGCTAGGCAAGAGCTAGGTGTTACCATCACATGCATTTTGAAGGCCTCCTGGACATGCCTACAGCGCATCCTACTGGTGATAGAGCAGTCCCCTCCTTGCAGTCAGAGGGGTGGCACAGCTGGGGCTTGATGTTGGAGCACAGAGCAGACACAGAGTACAGGGGCCAGCTGGCAGTCAGATCCACCCAGCCCCCACAGGTGACCAGTGCACAATCGCAAGCCTGAAAGCAGGGCACAGCCAGATTTGTCTGCATTACTCTGGGGCAGAGATTAAAACTGACCTGCTGCCATCTTGAGAGAACCTTTAAGACTCAGTGCTCAAGAACAATTGCCCTTTTGTTTTAA
The DNA here is from genome assembly GCF_003597395.2 of Chelonoidis abingdonii. Lineage (NCBI taxonomy): Eukaryota > Metazoa > Chordata > Testudines > Testudinidae > Chelonoidis > Chelonoidis abingdonii. The sequence continues at coordinate 19,187,152 of NC_133772.1, forward strand.
GTTACAAAGTCCAGCCATCCCTTTTGCTCTTATTACAAAAGCACTAATGCTTTTTGCATTCCTCCTTCCACCTTATAACAGCAGACTTCCCTCTCGGCAGAAGACCAAACCCCCCACAACACACAATAGACGTAACACTGCACCGTTAGCTGCCTTTTCACTTCAGATCCCCCCAACCCTGTGTGTAAGGCTCACAAGGCCATCCCAGCCCTCTGATTGCAGGAGGACTGGGGGATCAGCCCCAGAGGGTGTCTGCCATTCAAAGGGGAATTTGCCTTTCACAGGCAATGTTGCTGATTCTTTGTCTTTCCCATCAGCTCTGCGGAGTTCTCCATCAGGAATAGCATAGTGGGCTTTTTAGTGACACATGTACTTCCAGGCCAGATTTTAGTGGATTTTTTTTTTTTTTAGGTTTATTTTTGTTGGTTTGTTTTTTCCTCCTCCATTCACAACTACCTCTGGATAATTTAAGTTCCATTCTCTTAACCATAGATATGCTGCTGCTGTTACTGCTGCTGTACTGGTTACAACATTTATTATTCCAATGTGGTCTTTCTGGTTTTTATTCCTCCCTCCCCCCTTCTCTGGGAACGATTCATTTATGGTAGAGAGCCAAAGTCGGGTGAATTGGGGGGGTGGTATTTTCAAGCATTAGACTGTTACTATAAAAAGGGACAGAGTCTTTCAAAGGGGTGTGGTGAAGGCGTCCCATCAACCCTCTCCCCTGGACTTTCCAGCCAATGTTAGTAAAACGAGAGAAAATGGTACAGCAGCAACCCATGACCTATTCCCTACCAGCCCTTAGCGCTCACAGGTGGGGACAAGACCCCTTCTGTCCCTCTGCCCCCTTGGGATTAGCTCTCCACTGCTGTGGCCTGGAAACATTCCCCGACTGCATGACATCACTGAACTGGAGATGTTGCTCTCTAGAGAGAGAAGGAGCCCGGGTCGGGCACTGGACTGAGCCTGAACAACGGCAGAGGCAGCCCCAGCGTCTGTTTCCCCACCTGCCTCTGGAGGGGACGATGTTCGTGAGGTGACTCAGCAAGCTCGCGGGAAGGCACCTCAGCACAACAGCGCTGCGTGCGGCAGCCAAAGGAGGGGCAGGGGCGAGATATTGTTTGCTCATTAATCCACACGAGATACTTTTCCCATGCACCATGCCTCAGGCTGGGGGATTAGACTCAGCAGGAAAGTACACAGCGGGAGCGTCTGCCTCCAATGAGCTACGGGCCAGAGATCCCTTCGCCACACCACACCATCCCTTAGCTATGACCAACTGCAGCGGAGCTGGAGGTTATTACTATGGGGAAGGCCAAAGGGGTGAAAGCAGTTTTGGGTTTTATGGTGAGAGTTTTCACTGGATGTTCAAGTCACCTGTCCATCAGGGCTGGGGGGACCACATGAGTGTAAGCCGCGGCTGGAAAAAGCAGGCAGGTGGCTGACAGTTGGCAAGAAGGGGGGGGGGGAGGTTTTGGCCCATTGTTAAAGACCTTTTGGTTTCCTAATTGCAGTTACTTGAATAAAACATTTTATGGATGTTTCCAGCCTCCCTGTCGCTCCCACCTGGTGAGTTGGTTTTAGAGCAGCACCCAGCCCCTGCCACAGAACAACCAACTCTCTCCCTGGCAGGCAGACCTCTGCCTTTCAATCCACATACAGACACAGCACAGCAGAGGGCTGCTGGTGACTACTCACCTTCCACCAAAACCTCAGAGAACTCGGGTGAGAACAGCACCGGACACAAAGTCCCTCTTCTAGCCCGGAGCCACAAGGGGGACAAGAGTGAGAGCAGCAGCTCCTACTCTCTGCAATAATGGTTCACTCCTGAGGTAAAGAGTGTCCCTGGCTATATCCCCAGCACCTAGGGATATTTCTTACAGACCTCTCCTTGGGGCAGGGAGAACATCTGACACTTCCCCCTCGTCTGTTGGCTCAGGCAACAATGGTGCAAGCATAATAGGATTTCTGGCAGCAAACAGATCGTTGGTATAGTTTTTGGCTAAGGTTGCAGGTCACGTACAACTCCACACAGGGCATGTTCTGTGCACTGACCTTGGGATTCCAGAAATACACCCGATGGAAGCAGTGGGACCTTCAAGTCAAAGTCGATTTGGAGGCAGTTTGTCCCAAGGTAAAAGACAAGACAAGTCAACCCAGCCCACTGAATTCCCAGGCTAGAAACCCAGATGTTGCAGAGTAAAAGCTGCCCTTCTCCAACAAGGAACCCAAAACCACACCCATCATCTAGATTTTTATTCATGCCCATCAACACAGTGCGAGCACCTCAGCAAGTAAAGAACTGCAAGTCTGCACGCACAGAGCTGCATAGAAGGTTAGAAACTTGCCGCCCTTACAAGTTCATTTGGTCAATGGCCACAAATGCTGTGTGCTCCTCTCAACTGCTTAGCTCATGGGCTGCTGTCCACTTTGCGTTATGGTCACTCGAAGCGCGCACACTCACGTTACACATGCCCTATAAACCAATTTTGCTAGGTTATCATCCCCCATTCCTCCATGAGCCCGATCCTACCAGGGGCTGAAATCTCTTCCCAGGTGCTCAGCACTTTCACAGGATTGAGCACTACAGTTCCATATGGCACCCCTGTTTCTATCGTGTCTCCAGACAGGCCTCACAGGCACTAATCACGACAGAGAACCGCCATGAAAACAGCAAAGACTACTGTAGGAATGAGGCAGCATCTTCATAGACACCTATCAACCGGAACAAACCGCGAAGCCAGTTTTCAAACACAAGATGGTGAGGAGGCATCTAAAGGGTCAGAGTTAAGATGATATCGGCACTTTAGTTGAGGAGTGTGCAGCCCTAACTCTGCATTTTCTGGCTTTCTAACATTTGAGGGATTTTTTAAAATTAAATTAATGTTCTGGAATGGTTACCATGCATTTGAACGACTAATGTATGCCTGTAACTTCAGCATCATTGTAACCACGATTGGTTTTAGCTGTCAAGAGCTATGCTATGTAGATTTTTTTTTTCCCTAAGCTCTCTGTCACCCAGTTGGAAGGAAGCAAACAAAAACAGCCTTTTTACTCCAGGAGCTCCTGGTGTAGAAGATGATTTCTCACTGGGTCACAGCCACATGCAACCTGCTTGCATGAAGCACTCAGCATCAGCACCCATCTCTACTGCATTCAGTGCAGGGATAGTAGAGTGTGAGGAGAGTCCTGGACGTAAGGGATTCTCTAAAGAGCAAGCAGACAGGACTGAGCCAAGGCCCAGCCTTCCCACACACACACTCCATGCCATAGTCTGGAGAGATCAGTGGACCTGACTACAAGGCAAGTGGTGGTGAGGTTTCTGTTCTGCTCGGAGGACACAGTACCTTTTCAGTCAGGACATCCCAGGCCCAGCTCTGCAGTTGACAAAGGGTTAACACAACACAAGCTGCACTTCACATGGGTTTTGACTGCTCTAAGCGGAAAGACAGGAACTGCAGATTACCAAAAAAAAAAAAAAAGATGAGATCTTGCCAGACACATACACATTCACGGTGCCTTTTTATTTACAAAATATAGAGATAAGCTACTATTGAATACAAAAATCATCCACGCAGAAAGATCCACCTTGCTGAACTATTACAGAGTTCGGTTGTTTTACTGTCCAGTAGCTTTTGTGCCAGGAAGACTTCTCCTCCTGGGCAAATACATAAGGCCTCTTGGCTGAATGCAAAGACAGACAGTTTTGCTCTGCTAAACTCACCTTGGTTTTACTGCATAGCCAAACTGAACCCATCCCTGCCCTGGGGTGACTGGAATCAAAGGACTGTTTCAAATGCACGCATCTGAATGCCCTTTTGCAGGGCTGAAGTAAACATGCTTGCTGTCAGCTATTTCGAGATCACAGCAAAGGCTCCATTAAACTAGGTCCCCATACAGAGCGAGCAAGAGATACAGTAATCAGATTTGTGCATGGGACTGCCCCATGCAAAGTAACACGCTCAGCATGTGCTTCAATAGATAGGCAGCATGGCAGGAGATTTGTTCTCTGTGCAGTCAGCAGATGCATCTGCAATACCACAACTGCGTTGGTTTTAAATGGCTTATACCGAAGGGGAGGCTGCAATAAACTGGGTTTCCTGGGGCTGAGTCTCTGAGCCACCCAGCGATGGAGTTTCACCAACACACTCTCAGGATCAACAGCCTCTCTTCTGGGCCCGCGTGAAAAGGCTCAGAGGGTTTTATATCTGCAACCAAGAGGAGGAAAGAGCTGTTCCTGGTCAAAACGTGCAAACCCAAGACTCAGCCCATGCCTTCAGTGCTTCGCCGGTGGGAACGCTCAAGGGCAGCACGGGCTGACAGTGCTCGGAAGCTAAAGCCAGCAAGGACTACTCCCACCCGCCGTACCTTGTAAAGGGCAGAACGGGAAGACGGGGGCAGAAGTCGAGCAAAACGGAGGGTGGAGCTTTAAACAATTAACTCCATGTGGGAGGACTTGACGTTAGCACAGAAATCGACAAGAAGGGAGAGGGGTGGAGGTGGTTAGAACATCGCCTGGACACTGGCTGCCGAGCTGCGTTACGCTTTCATGTCCATGAGCAGAGTCCGATGGGGCTGGTATCCACCCCAGCCTCGCATCACCTGCAACAAACAATACATGCTTATTTGCCTTCAAAGTGCCAGGCACCCCCCCACACCCTTTCAACCTCCTGTGGACACAAAAGCAAGGTCAGGGTTAACCTCTCGGTCAGATAAGGAAACCAAGGCACAGAGATTAAGCGATTTGCCAGATGCGTGGAAGGCGTCAGGATTAGAACTCGGGAATTCCCAGTGTCCACTGAGGTGGTGAAAAGAAACAAATGCAGTCTGCATCATGAGGGGCTGGTTTTCCTTCCCCCCTGCCCCCACGTCATGACCTGAAAATGAGCTGATGCACTGGAAATCCCATGCATCAGTCCACAGCCACAGAGGAGAAACTCTGGATGCTGTCTGGCTAGCAAGGAGATAGCGGCAAACAGCATTCCTCAACTGCATGTAATAAGAGGCAGCTCTTGAGATGCTGGAGAAGCCAGATCAGCTGGAGTAGTCAGTTTCTCTCATGGAACATGCATTAATGTTCAGTTGAAGTCCAATATCACAGGCCCCGTTGCCTGCCCAAACCAGTTATTTTCATGAATTCGTTTCCACCACTCTGTAAAACCTACACAACCGTGCAGACCCAACCCTTCGGTTTGTGCCCAGAACAGGCAGAACATGGGCAAGCACAGGGGAAATGTCCCCAGCACCTTCCCCTGGCCAAAGGATTCAGTCTCTCTGAGCCAGTCAAATCATGGCCTCTGCAGAGTCTGCTTGCCCTAAATTAGCACCACTTTCAGCACAAGTTTGTGCAGCACGTGCACTAGCCCACTTGGAATGGAACTGAGTCTAAACCACTTCATTTCACCAGGGGGCACCATAGTGCTTCCAGAGAGCAAATGCACAGCTTGCTGCTGAACCAGGCGGGATTTGAATCAGCAATCTAGCTCAGAAAAGTGCTATAGGCTGGTTTACATTATGAAGTTAGGTCAATCTAGTTACATCACTCAGAGGCGTGAGCATAATTAAGCCAACCTAAACCCCAGTGTAGAATTCTTCCGTCCACCTAGTGCTGTGTACACCAGGAGATAGATCAGCTTACCGCGTCATGCAGCATGTGGATTTGCCACACCCCTTAGCGACATAGCTGGCTTGACAATGTTTTAGTGTAGACTGACTGACTTACTAAGAAGGCAAGTAGAAACAGGCAAGGATTAAACCCTTTTGATCTAAATTTCCCTCTAGTTCTGATCTAGTGCATTAGGTTCATGCCTAGGACCGCTGGCCTGAACAAGATCAAGCAGCTTTGTCGGTGATCATCTCAGTGCTAACACGGCCCCAGCAATCAGCCACACCACACTCAGCCTGAGTCACTGACCTAATTTCCACACGGCCGATGTTTATCTACAGCGCTTGGCCTCTTCTCAACTCCCCGTCCATCACACCCTTTAAATTAGAGCGTGAGGCCACACATTTAGGTTTTGTGAAAGTCAGGGTTTTTTTAAAAAAAATTCAATATAATTAAAGTTAAAAATTCCCCTGCTGTATTTGCAACCCAAACACTGCAGCCTTGGGCTAACACATGAGAACTACAATGGGAAACTGCTCTGTTTTCATTATCCATGTGCAATGAAATGCAAAGCAGTACAAATGGTGGAAAGTCAGATCTGAACTTTTGTACAGTTTTTGTAATCTATAGTATTATTCATTTAATTTAAGATGTGATTTTTAACAGTATATGCCCATTTTATTCTGGAGAGCTTTACATTAAATAGTTACAGATTCAGAATGTTCTACATATTTCAAGTGCATAATAATAATAAATGCTTAATTCTTATATAGGGTTTTTAAACCATAGATCTCAAAGCACATTACAAAGCCTGATATTATCCCCATTTCACAGATGGGGAAACAAAGCGAAGCAAAGGACACCCAGGCAGGTCAGTTACAGAGCTGAGAACAGAACTCAGCTTTCCTGACCCACAATTCAATGCCTTATTCCCTCAGCTGTGCAGCCTCCTTTCACCCAGGGGTCATGTCACTACAGGCATATTTTAAAGGACAGGATGATCAATATGAGGAAGGGGGAAAATCTTGTACAGATTTTTACTGATCCTGGTAATTGAAGTATTACGGGTCAAAGCTCTAGTTACAGCAGATGAAGTTTTCAAAACCACATTTTTGAGAGGCAAGTGGGTATTTCTTAGTATTTTTTTTCTGATGCCAGTTTTAAAAATATTCCTCCATTTCTATTCAATGGTTCCTGTGGAGTAACAACAGTGATATTTAAAGGAAAACGGTCAATGTGAATTTCTCTTTGTTTTTTGGCACTTGGTCCATTTAAAAAAAAAAAAGTCTTGTTTCTGACGGAGCCCCTTTAAAAGAATATCAGGTTAAAATCCTTTCAAAAGCAAATGAAAAGGTTTTTCTGCTCTCTCGTTAAACTTTAGGGCTCTTTTCAGCAGAGGCAATACCAATGCTGCAAACACAAAGGTAACTATACCTGGGAATAGACCCAATGAGTTATATGGTAAAACATTTGCAAGGCTGGAGCCTGACAATAGCAAGGAAATCCTTAGAACTGACTACACAGAATGAGCTGCCAGAGAAACGACTGTTCATTTCATATATTCATAGGTTCCAAAGCAAAGAGAGGCCATGATGATTATCGCCTCCTGTGTAACACAGGCCAGAGAACTTCCCCAGAATAATTCCTAGAGCAGATCTTGTAGAAGAACATCCCAGCTTCACTGAAGAATGATCAGTGCCAGAGAATCCCCCATGACCCTTGGGAAATAGTTCCACTGGTTAATGACTCTCACGGTTAAAAATTTACACTTTATTTCCAGTCTGAATTTGTCTAGCGTCAACTTCTAGCCCTTGGATCATGTTAAACCTTTATCTGCTAGAGTGAAGAGCTCATTGCTAACTATTTGTTCCTTCTGTAGGTACTGATAGACTGTAATCAAGTCAGTGATTCCTTGACCTTCTCTTTGTTGAGCTAAATAGACTGAGCTTCTTGAGCCTATGACTATAACGCAGGTTTTCTGATCCTTTGATCATTCTCATGGCCGTCTGAACCCTCTCCAATTGATCAACTCCTTCTTAAATTGTGGGCACTAGAACTGGACACAGTATTTAAGCAATGATCATACCAGTGCCAAATACAGAGGTAAAACAACCTCTCTGCTCCTACTCAAAATTCCCATTTCTGCATCCCAAGATCGCATTAACCCTTTTGGCCACAGTGTCACTCATGTCGAGCTGATTCTCCACCACAACCCCCAACTTGTGCTCCTAACATGCTGGTGATAGTGATCTTCACCGTTACCATTAACAATACTAGATACAAAGTTTCCAGACCAAAAATGCAGTTTGCCATGTTGACGGTGACCCTTTTAAACATAGCATTTACAACAGCCCTTAGGACTTCACCTCCAGGAGCAAACCCCCTGGGAGACTATACAGAAACCTGAATCACCCTGTGATTACAGGCCAACAATGGCACCGAAAGGTTGTTACTTGCCCACATAACTAGCCACTCAAGTACTGATCCTGGTCCTGTGCTCAGACCCCATCCCCCGTGTCTCTTGTACAATACTGCTAAATACACAGTGCTCTCCTGGGCAGATCTACAGCAGATAATTTAGGATGAGGAACATTGGCCGGAGCAGCCTGGATGCTCGGTAAAGTGCCTCCCCACATTCCTCTCTGGCAAGCACGTTACCCAAAACCAAACTTGACCGGCACCAGGACGACCAGCTCCAAGTGGCATCATGCCCACTCATGCCGCCCGCCCACAGCCACCCTCGCGCGTGGCCTCTGGACCTGAGCAGCTCACCTTGGTGTCGTCTGGATCCCCCAGCAGCTCCTGTTCAGCCTCATGCAGGTCCTCTGCGGGGTCGTAGCTGTACATCGGTAAAAGGTGGTGACGTAACCTGTCAAACCTGACACACGCAGAGACGGGATTGTGATGCTGCTCTGGGAACCCGCAGCCCCGCCAATGACCCAAGGGTGACGCTGACAATAGGATCACATGGCCAGCAGAGAGGGAGGGACTGTCACGGGGGCTGAGATTTCCAGAGCCGCCTAGGGGACGCAAACACATTCCTTGCCTTAATTTGAATGTCTAAACAGCTTTGAAAATCTCACCCCAGGTCTAGAGCCGATGGGCCAAAGCTAGCACTCCTTCCTCATTCAAAGCTACCATCTCACACTCCTCCATCTTTGTTCAATCTACCTGCTGGCTCCTCTTACACTCAGGTCAAAGCTCCTCGGGGCAGCGGAGTGCCTAGCACACTGGGACCGAGCACAACGATGAGTCAGTGGGAGTTTGGCTCGTGCAAGGACTGCAGCATTTGAGCCCACAGCTATTGCCACCACAGGTCACAGCCGCACACAAAGGATCTGGCATCACAGAGCCGAGAATCCAAGTCAGGTGGAAGGTGTTCATTGCCGCAGAAGGTGGACGAGGACAGACCCAGGGGATAGAGGTTAATTCCCACTGTACACCCTCCCTTCCCTTAGCACCATTCCTGATCTTAGTGGAAGGCCCTAAATCTAAAGGGACCAAGTGAGTACAGCCAGTGAGTTCTCTCCCAGACACACAAAGGCCCCCGTGGCTCCCCCAAGTGAGTCTGGATCTACTCTGTCATCTCCAGCTAGGCCAGTGCTGCAGATGCCGTATGACCACCCCTCTTCTCCAGCCAAGCAAAAACAGACTTCCTCTCCCTAACATACCAGCAGCCCCCAGACTTAGCCACTTACCTCCTCTTCTTCTGAATGTACATCATCTGCAATGAGGGGGGAAAAAGCATGTAGTGAGCAACCACACAGCCCATGGGTTGGCGTTATCGTATTTAAAGTAAGTTTGGCGCTAATGAAAGGGGCTGGCCAGACCTGGAGACTTCCATTTGGATGGCGACAGGACTATCTTTCCCCCCATAGCATCCCCTGTCAATGGGCCTGGCCGGAGATCTCCAGACACCTGACGCCGGATTTTTAGGACAGCTCCACATGCTGGAGGCTGAGCTCTTTGGAGACACTGGCCCTAGGTGTTGGTGAGGAGTTGGCCACCTGGGAAGAGCCTGTTCCAAAGAAGTTTAGTCCATACCACTGCCATCAAGCTGCCAGCGCTGACATCTGATTTGTGATCCGGACACACATTCAGCAGGAAGCGGATAAATCTGTTCATTTCACAGACAGCTGCTGGGTGGCCTGCAAGCAGTACCCACCCAGCTGGCAGAGACGAAAGGCTCTGTACCCCATCACCATAGGCCAGGAAGGACCATTAGAACCATCTGCTCTCTAGGACCTCCTGCACAGGACAGGCCAGAGAACCTTACCCAATCATTCCTGCATTGAGTCCATGCCTTGTGATCAAGCTAGAGCACTCTTCCTTTAAAAAATTTTAAAAGGTCATCCAATGCCCTCACCCCATTTATAGTCTACAAGACACTACCCCAGGGATGGGCTTTGGCCCATCATTGCCCACTTACAATGAATCCTCCCTTCACATGCAACCCCACTGCAGGTCTCCCCTCCTCGATTTGAACAAAACTGTTTGGGGCGCGAAGGTCTCTCGGGTTTTGGTTTTAGATCTGAGCTCTTTGACTGAGCAAGTTGCCTGGGCCAGCCCGGCTCTCAGGAGCCAGATGTAGCCAGGTGTTTGTGGAGGCCTCTAACAACTAAGAGAGAGAGTCAAGGCACTTCTGTGGTTGTATTCAAATGCTCAGTGCCCTCCCAGCAGGAGTGCAATCAGCCAAAGGTCAGAGACAAGAAGCCACCAGGCACTGTACCAACAGTGCAGATTCTGCCAGGCCAGCAGAGAACCGCACCCTCCCGGATCGCACTCTCCCCAACTCTTTGGGGACGTCAGTGCTGGGGAAAGGCCTCACATGGCCACCCCTCGGGTGGACTGACATCCTCTAGCCACAGAGCAGGGACAGCCCAGGTAACGGCAACTCCAGCTCAACACACACCGGCATAGGTCAGCCCCAACATGGAGGGACCACGTCTAGGGGCGAGACAGAAGTGTGGTCTCCACGGGGCCCATTCAGCCCTTGGTCTCTGCCAGAGCTCCCAACGTGATCTGCACTGGGACCAGCAGCCACCGAGGCGGTTACAGCTTTTGGTCAATGCCTGGATTTGAACCAGCGACCTAGAGGATCGCACCATGGGGGCTCCCAAACAAAAACAAGTCTCTTACCACTACCACAACGATGCCGATGATGGTGATGAGGAAGAAGGGCACCAGGACGTACCCTACTAAGGAGTCGCTGGAGGTCCCGGCGGAGGTGGGAGTAGTCGTGTTACTCATTGCGTCGGAAGCAGCTGCTTGAGGGGAGACAGAGGGGTGGCTCCGATCTTCATCAGGAAGACAACGTCTTGGCTAACCCTCTCGGCCGTAAACAATCAGAACAAGATCGTAGATTTAAGATTCAAATCAGTTTCTCCCATTCAGCTGCCAAATTCCAGCCGGGGGGGGTGGGGGGAGTGAAAGGATGTGAAGCCCCCAAATTGGTACCACGGCGTATAACGTGAGTCATGAGACTGACTGTGACATCCGATTAAAGAAGAAGAAACATATTCAAGCCATTGGTATGTAGCCTAGCAGGCTGCTTCAGGCCCCACCCAATGCCCATTAGGGTCAAGGGAAGGTGTAACAGGTAAGGGATCGGATCCTTAACGTTTAAACCTATGAGCAGGAATAATGGGTAATGCACTCAGGAGGGGGATACTTTAAAAAGCTACCCATGCTGCATAGGGAAACTACGCATTTAAAAACGAGCCTGAGTGCATCTACTAGGCACTCGCTGAGCATCTGCTTTCCATCGCATCGCTGCGCTCAGACAGTGCGGCCCAGCCACAGAGCCCAAAGCATCAATAACTTCACCCTCATTTTTGACAGATGGGGAAAAACAGAAGCACAAAAAAAGAGGGAAGCGATTTGCCCAAGACAGAGTCATGGCCCCAGTGCAAATGTGGGCCAGTCCCCTCTCTCAGTTTCCCCATCTGTTAAAACAGGGATGATGCACCTCCCTTCACCCTCCTAAGTCCCCAGGCATGAGGCAGACATCTTGGTAATGTTTGTGAGGCGCTGAGATGAAAGGTGCCAGAGAAGGATACAGCCCCCTGCAGTGCTAGGTAATACCTGCCTGCAACCTGGGCAGGGATTAAAGCCCACACACCTCGCCACTGCCCTGTCGTGTTGTTGCATCTACTAGAGAGAGAGAGACGGGCCTGTGGTTTAGGCACTGGCCTTCGGGACCTGGATTCAGTTCCCTGTTTTGCCACTAGCTCCTGTATGACCTTAGGAAAGTCACCCTCTTTGTGTGCCTCCATTCCCCACCTATAAGATGGGGGTGGTAATGCTTTGTTTCTCCTCCCCTTTGTCTGTCTCACCGATTTAGATCGTAAGCATCGTTCCTCACTACATGCACGTACAGCTCAGAGCACACCGGGGCCCTGATCTCACCTGGAACCCTAGACATTAGCCTGACACCAATAAGAGCACTAGGCTCAAGGAAATGCCAACACATCTTCACGGCCACATTGCTGCCACAGAAACGCCCAGATGAGGACGTTGCTTCAGAGACGGCTCACGGCCCCTAGCACAATGAGCCCTGGGTGCAGCGGTAACACGAATAATAATTAACATTGCGCCATTTGGGGATGTGAGAAAAAACAGCCCAGCTCTGTCTCAAATCTCTCCTCCGTGACGCTGGCGCAGAGACCTCCCCCAGCAGCTTAATCCATGAAAGAATCTCTGCCGTAGACAAGTATCTCAGAGCACGAGTTTGCAATACGCAGCACATACAAAAACTCTCTTGAGATGGATAAAGACACACACTGAAATCAACAGCAAAGGCCAGATCTTGGCTCAGGAGCAGACCCCCGAGCTTTCTGGAGTCAGGAAATGCCCTGGAAGCCCTTAGCCAGGAGGATGCATCTCAGATGAGCACAGTGGGCCTTTATCTGCTACAGGGAATTACCCAAAGACCCACAGCCACAGGGAGCAGCTTGACAGAGTCCTGTGCAGGACTCTTCCCAGGCCCCACCACTGTTTACTGTTTGTATTTACCATCGCACCTCGTGATGGCCCACGAGCCCATTGTGTTAGGAGTTACACATCAACAAAAATGATCCGTGACCCAAAGAGCTTCCACTCCACCATCAGGTCTCTCCTCCTTTGAAAGGATGCTGGCAGCCAGTCGAGAGCCAAGTTTGGGGGAAAGGAGGCAGAATGGTCCTAAGAAATACTGTCGTGCTTGGATGCAAACATTCCCCACCCGCAGCCCAAACCCCACAGCATTAGTCTAGGTCATGGCATCATTACTCCTGCTATCCATGATTTACTTATCCCTGCCCCAGCATGGGGGGATGGAACAGGAAGCCTCTTGAGGGCCTTTCCATCCCTACATTTCTGTGGTTCTGTCTGTATACTCCAGACAGAGCACAGATGGCTCATAAACCTTGAAGGCTTATTTTGGATTCGGGGTGGGAAAGCCCAACAAGGAAAGAACGAATGTAAAGTCTGCATGAGGGACAGCACTCAGACTCGTCCTTAAAGCCCATCTGGAACGGACACCGTAGCAGACAGGCATGGTGCTCAAAGGCCAAAAAAAATTAATATTGTAACATCTATCTTATCTACGCACCAGACTCATAGAAGTCAGCCTGCATTGTCCAAGCAGAAAAGAAATGCAACAAATAAGGCTCTAAAATCCTGCAACAGGCTCAGCACAGGTATCGGCCTATTGACTCCCTGTAGCAGAGATCTGCTTGCAGGGAGCCCACTGCAGGATCAGGGCCTGCAAGCATAGTGAGAAATTAGCACCATGTTATCTATAGGGTTATTGCTAGAGACACTTATTGTTTTTAACCTGGTGGCAGTGTCCCCCTTTACCCGCAGTGTTCTCCATCCCCGTACACATAACACCCCCTCCCAGGTCCCCCATTGTTAGTGCATGGCCCTGCTCACCACCAAAAACTCCACAGCACTTAGGCAGTGTGTGCAATGGCTGCTGCTGGTGAGGCGTCACTCCCAAGACGTGTTCATCACCCTCTAAGGAGGCTTTGCGAAGCCCTACAGCTCGGTCCTGAGGAAGGACAAGCACAAGCTCAAACTCAAGCCCTGCAAGAAAACCCTGTGGGCCAGCGTACAACCCCTGCAGCTTGCTGGGCTTGGCTTGCTATGCTTTCCCCTAACCCATCCCCCTGCAGTCCTGCTGCAGGCCCCAGAGAGACTCCTGACTTCCCCTAGTCTGGCCACCCTTCCCTTTCCAGTACCTCACCTGCCAGCTTCCACTTCTTCTTTACCCTGCTGCACAGCACCCCCTCTCCCTTTACCTCGCTACACCCCCCACCCCCTCTCCCTTTACCCCGCTACACCGCTCACCCCCTCTCCCTTTATCCCGCTGCACCTCCCACCCCCCCTTTTCCCCACTGCACCCCAACTCTCTCTCCCTTTACCCTGCTGCACCCCTCTTCCTTTCCCCCGCTGCAACCCTCTACCCGACCTCCTCTCCTTTACCCCTCTGCATCCCCCGCCCCCTCCCTTACCCGCTGCACCCCCTTTCCCCGCTGCACCCTTCTCCCTTTGCCCTGCTGCATTCCCCTCCCCAAACTGCCGCTCTCCATTTGCTGCCCGTCCCGTCTTTGCCCTGCTGCATCTCCCCGCTGTCCCTCCCGCCCTACTTTGCATGCCACGAGCTCCGGGCAGCGCCGGCCCTTACCTGCCGCCCGCCCGCAGCCCCCTCCTCGCCCCACCACTCGGAAGGCCAGAGGCGCGTGACTGACAGCCGCTGCGGCGGGGCGGGGCCTCAGCGGTGCCGGCAGGGGGCGGAGCCGGTGCCGGCCCGTCCAGGCGGGGGCTGCTGGTGCAGCAGAGAGCCGGCAGGGGGCAGCAGCTGCTCGCATCCGTGGCCAGGGCGAGCCGGCCCGCTGCGGCGGAGGGAGCTGGGGCAGGGGCAGGAGGGAAAGGATGAAGGCCCGGGTGGGGGGCTGTTACCCCAGTAGCCCTGCAGGGGATGGGAAGGGTTTGCAGTGGGGCAGCCCCCCGGGGAGGTGCTGTCAGGGTCACACCAGCTGGGAGCACCCCATCCGCAGAGGTGCTGCCCTCCCAGAGGCCGGCTGCTTCTTTGGGGGTGTTGGGGGGTCTTGCCATGGGGAGAAGGGGCAGCATGTAGCTATGGCAGTGGGACAGGCACTCTCTGCCCAGGGCCCTGGCAGCAGCCAGCTGGCCCTGCCGCCATGGCAGGGGGCATTGAGGGTGCTGTTTGGCCCCTCATTCCACCAGGGCTGCTGCTGCCTAGCCCGGGCCAAAGGTCGCATCCACCACCTCATGAACCCAGGACCACGGGCGTGCTGTAGGCACCGGCACTAATGGTTGCACCGCAGACGTCGATAGGTCTTGCTCCCACACCCTTGCTTCTGCACTTAGGCTCAGACACTGCTGCAGGTCCACTGGCACCCCACTGCCACCCAGCTCGGGTCAGCATCCTGAGACTTCTCCACAGGAAGGATGAGGGGAGATAATTCATCCCGCAATAGCTGGAAGGCATCTGAGATATTTCCATGGCCACATGGAGGAGAAAACCAGGGATCTTCTGGGAGGAGCTGAACTTTCCTGTTTGTGGGAAGGATGGGTAGAATCCAACAAAGACTTCAGGGCAGACATAATGGAGAAGTTTTAAAAGTCCCTCAACTGCAGGTCTTCCACCCCATCCTCAGTCAACTGGCAAAGGCCATAGGGCAGTAGGGTACCCCCAGCAGGCTCAGAGGTCCCATCTTGTGTCCTAACAAATGGTCTGTAAGGCCCCATGCCACATATGGCCCAATACTCCATGAGGTTCCATGTATCATGTCTCCAAAGCCCGGTAGCACATATCACCTCAGTGCTCTGTGCCCACCTCTAAGCCTCCTCACTACAGAAACAGGAAGAGCAATTGTGGAATGGGAAGAAGCCTAGTCTCAAAGTTAATGCACAGGAGAAGTGAGTTAAAGTCAGGGCACCTGGGTTCCACCTCCCTAGCTCTGCCAGTGACTGCCTGTGTGACACGACATCGCTGTGCCTCGGTTTCCCTGTGTGTTAAATGGGGATGATACCTCCCTTGCTTTGGGGTGTCCAAGGTGGCGGCATGGTCTGAGAGTCTGTCTCAGTCCTATCTACTCTGCAGAGCAAACCAAGTTTATCCATGTGGAGGACTACCGTGTTATAGAGTCTAGACAGAGATTACAGTGTAGACAGGACCGTGTCAGTTGATTACTCTGACCTGAACGTGCCTGTCAAGAAGACAAACACAGCACCAATAGGTCTGAATGGAAATGCCACGTGTCTTCTCGAGCAGGTTCAAATGGAGGAGCATGCACCCACCATAGACTATCAGGGTTGGAAGGGACCTCAGGAGGTCATCTAGTCCAACCTCCTGCTCAGAGCAGGAGCAATCCCCACAGGCACACACGAACAGGGCTTATGAGCTCAGACACCCACACAGGGCTGTGTGCAACCTATGGGGAATTCAGCCTGAGGCCCAGGCTCCTTGAAAAGTCTGCATGCTCCACAACCTATGCACCCGTGGCTTAAACCTGTCCATACCAGCAGGGGTCTCTGTTCTTTGGAGCTCTTTTCATCCTCTCTCATTCGCCAGGCCAGACCCTCAGCCAGCATAAATCCAGTCCCGTGGAAGGCCACAGGTTAATGAGGCGCATGCTTTGTCAGGCCTGATGAGCTTAAAGTACTGTATGGATGGGATGATAACTGACATTTAAATACATGCATGGACCCAAATTCAGTCTCAAACTTAAGATGCGGAAGTGGAAAATGCTGACACACTGTTATGGAGGAGGAGGGTTTAAGAGTAAGAAGAGAATTATCATTATACATGAAAAGAGCAACAGCTAGGAAAGGACTCTAAAAGGACCATATACCTAGGCTTGGCAGAATTAGATTTTTATTTTCTTATAATTTCGACAGATACAATGGATGTTTATTTTTAAGCATTTTCTTATCAATTTACATTTTCACAGTTACATGAAATTATGGGGGGAGAGGCAATATTTATTTAATGACAATAGGCACTGTGAGTCAAAGTTAAGCTGTATAACAATTAAAGCACGAATTATCAACATCACAGGTCAAAATATACCAAGTGAATATCCTGACATCAACCCCTACTAAGTTCCCGAGCAGCATTTTCCTTACTTTGCATCGCTGTGCATTGTGATTATGGTGGATGAAAATATTGTTTCATGGGTTTGTGTGTGTAGGGTGAAATCAACCTTTGCCAACACTGATCAATAAAATCTAATCTTTCCAAGCTTAGATATAGCTAGTTCAGACACTGCATCATTACCCTGGGGAACTCACTGCTGTAGGGTATGACAGAGGCAAAAGGTTTAGAAGAACACAAAAAAATAAGGCAGAAGGAGCCTGACTCTCCATTGCCCTGCTACCATTCAGATTGGCTAGTGCCTTTCAGTCACTTCCCACTAGCCTGAATGAACAGCACTAGAATAACAACAGCATCTGCAGGCACCATAGGCAAGATGACCAAACCTTCTGTTCTCCGCTGGGGTCAGGATTCCCTTTGGGATACAGTATATTGGACCACTGGTCTGGTGCCTTGTGTTTATTTCCCCACACACACACACACCTTCCTTTGAAATATCTGGGAGATGCTGCTGCTAGGGACAGGAGAGCAGACTGGATGAGCTGTTGAGCTGCTCTGAACATTACTGGAAACTGTCCGTGCAACACAAGTCGCACTCTGCATCAGCCCTCAGGCCCTCCCTCCAGCTGTCTTCAGGGCACGTTGCAGAGACTGGCTGCTTCTACCAGCAGCTGCTGAGTTTGCATGGTTCTTGCAAACTGTTGCATTCCTTAACACGCATCCAACCTTGCAGCCTTTCCCTGGCTCCTGCAGCGTCACAGGTAACCAAGGGGGAAATGGACAAGACTAGCTGGAGAGATCTCAGCTTGTTCCATCGCAAGCTCCAGTCTTGTTTGATTTCACAAGCGTGGGCCAAGGATGCAGTCAGATGCCCTCCAGGGAAGGCTCAGGTGCTGCCAGAGGTGGTGTTGGCAATGACGGCAAATAAGTCAGAATGAATCATTTAATCAGAAACTTTGGCTAAATGCCCTGACCTGTTGTCCATGAGAGTCTCAAATTCATTAGCTAACCGCCGTGATTTGCAAATTTCTTCAAGGACTCGGACTTGGACTGCCTGTTACTCACAAATGCCTTGCTGCAGAGAGTCACACCTGGCACTGCATTGGTTAGTGATCGGAATGACACGGGGCACTGTTTCCATTCCTGGAGCGGATGATTTATGTAACTGACCAACAGCACATAAGGGGCAAATGTTAACAGTGAATCTACAATGTGCCTCTGGCAAATATTCAAGCAGTATATCCATCTTTTGTGAGCATCTTATTATTATTCATTGTCTTACCACCCTAGAGCTTAGATCAGGGCTGTACTGTGCTAGGTGTTGTACAAACAGATACTAAGAGAGAATCTCTGCCTCCAAAGCGAAGGGAGGGAGCAAGGAAGCATTACCCCTACTTAAGACACAGAGAGAAAGAGAGGTGCCCAAGGTCACCCAGAAAGTCGGTGGCAGTGTCAGTATCAAGAGTCTCCTAAGTGCAGTGCCTTAAACACAGGTCCAGATGGGTCATCTCCTTGCACACGCGCGAGTAAAGCTTAAGCACTGAAGGACACGAAAAAAAAAATCACAAAAGCAGACAAACGCCAAAGTGCATTGTTCAAGCAGAACCACGCGGAGAGTATCTCCCCCCACTTCATGCTGCTCTAGCGCATCTCCAGGGTCCCAGTGCGTGTCATTAGGGAGAGCCACTCTGTTACCAGGTGCCACCTTTCAAAGGAGACAGAAACCCAAGCCCCTGCTCGCCTGGGAGCATTCATAATGCAACTGCACTGTTTGCAAGAGCCGAAGCGTCCTGACTGTGCATCTCTTCTGCCTTCTTAAAATTCCCCTGCCGTTCCACTGGCTCTGGCATTCTCCACTTCCTGTCCTGTTCTGCACGGCTGCTATGCTCTGTCAAACAGCTACTGCCTTCCACACTAGTGGCTGTGCTGAAGTAGTGAATCAAGCTATCTGTAGGGAGGAATTGTTGGCTAGTGGACTCAGTGGCTCACTCTGTGATCTGGGGCAGGACACTTAAAACAAACCAACCTCTCGGTGCCTCAGTTTCCCCTGTAAAACCGAGCTAGCGGAACTGATACTCCTCCAGCTCCCAGGGTGGGGGTCGAGCTTGGGTAATGAACGCCGGATGGGAAGGGCACAGGGTTTCTCTACAACTGGCCTGGCAGAGTTTGGGTAGCCCTCTGCGCTGCGGAGATGCACAAAACGTGCCAGCTGATTATCTTCGCCTTCTCGCTCGTGGCTAGGGGAGCCCAAGCCTGGACCCTCCCCGTTGCACCCAGCCCCCACCTCGGCTTAGCCAGAGGAGGAGGGCGAGCCTCTGCACAGTGCCCTTCCCTCCTGCTGGCTGCTGCATAATCCTCTTTGCACGCACAGAAGCACCAGATGGCACCGCTAACTGGGTCAAATGAGAAATGGATCCATCCAGCAAAAGGCGAGGGGGCGGTGGCTGCTGTTGCAGCTGACGTGGGTGGGGCCGGGGCAGCTGACAAGCCTCTCAGCATCCCATTCCCAGAAAGCCAGCGGGCATGCTGGGAGCCACGCAGGCTGCTTTCGAGGGAAAGGCGAGGGAGGAGAGAACCCAGCCCTCCCCAGAGAGTGCAGGCATTTCAAAGCAGGGGGGTCTTGCAAAGAAATAGCTGGGCACTGGGGAGACCAGACAAGCGCACCTCCCGTGCCCAGTAAGGAATAACCGAGCTGGCCTGGAGGAGAATCGCTACCACCCTGCGATGAGAATGGGGGCCAGGCAGCAACCCTGCTACAGCAAGCCCACGGCTGCAGTGGGAGAAGGCGAGTGGTTGGGCTTGGGGGAGCGAGCTGAAAAGGGTTGAAAGGCCCAGGTTACAGGACGGTCCTGGGAGAAGCCAGGGAATGCGCTGGAGGGGGCTGCAGATATCAGCGCACCCAGCGCGACAACCCGTCTCCGTTCGATTGACACTGTAAGAAATTCACTCGTCTGCTACGCCTGCCTGCCTAGGCTATTTATAGTGATTTCTACCGCACAGAGCCACTGAGCAAACTTTAGCATGCTGGGCTTGCCCACACCCTGGCAGGGAGGCTGCTATCACCCCCATTTTACAGATGGGGAAACTGAGGCACAGAGGTTCAGGCTAACCCTTTCAGAACAGGCCCCTGATTTTGGGTGCCCTGCATAGGCGGCCCCTTGGGCCCAATCTTCCAGAGGCTTTGGGCAGCTGCAGTTCCCACTGACTCCCACTGACCTCGTGGCAGTTCAGCTCAGGGTGGGCTGTGGGGGGCCAAGGCACCCAGAATCAGCTGCCATCTCTGAAAACTTCGCCCTTAGTGACTTATGCAAGGCCGCACGGCAAGGCCCTGGCAGAGGTGGGACTAGAACTCAGCTTTCCAACTCTCTTCAGCCACTAGCCTTCTGAGGCCCTCCCCCTACAGCCGTCCTGCGTGAGCCAAGGTGACCAGAAGAGCTCCTCCCTCTTTGCAGAGCTCCTCCCTCTTTGCAGAATGTCTGTGGGGGAGCTGGGAAGGGCACCCAGCTGTCCTATCTCAGACTCCCTTTCAGTGGAGCTGTATGGGGGTAGTAGGGCAGAATTTCCCCTCCTTTTGTGCCTAGGGGGCTGTATTGTGTGTTAGAAGCATCTCAGTTGCTGTGCAAGTAGCGCATGCATAACCAGTAGCCTTAGGTATGAGCTCTACCCTGTGAGGGCCCCAGCCCATGCCCTCAGGCAGCCTGAACTCCTGGCTCCAAGATGTGGGCAGGGGGGTGTTTGCATTTTATTTGAAATCCTCCACAGCTTGGAGATCACATGGTTAAAAACAGACAAACTGGCAGCAAACCAAATAAACCCCAGCACTGGCCCTACTCCCCCAGCTGCCAAGTCACTCCTGCTTGGATTTCCAAATGGAAACCCTTGGGGTGAGCCAGGGGACCATGCCAGGTTGATCCCCTGGCTCTCTCTCCCTGGGTCGCCCAGGGAACCAGTCACCTACAGAGCCCTGGCAGAGGGGCTTCTATGGAGTCCCAGGGTGCAGGACACTGGACCCAGCCTCTCCTCCCATTCTCTACTCTTCCCAGAAGAGACAGGCTGGAACTCAGTCCCCTCATGAAAGCAGAAGGGCACACCTGGGTTTAAGTGATTTGCCCAAGGTCACACAGGGAGTCTGTGGCAGAGATGGGAACAGAGCCCAGCTCTCCTGGCTCCAGCCTCTGCCTTTCCCCATGGTACTAAGTGCACAGGCTTGAGGGACAAGGTTTCCTCCTAAGTACCATTATTATTTAAGACAGGTTTGCACCCAGAAGTTCCAGTCATAGAATATCAGGGTTAGAAGGGACTTCAGGAGGTTATCTAGTCCAAAGATTTTTGCCCCAGAACCCTAAATGGCCCCTCAAGGATTGAACTCACAACCCTGGGTTTAGCAGGCCAATGCTCAAACCACTGAGCTATCCCTCCCCCTAGAGCAGAGCCCAATTGTGCTTGGTGCTGTACAAACCACAAAACAAAACAACCATCCCCTGACCTGAAGAATTTAGCGCTGCTGGGGCACCAACATAAGATGAGGAATAAACCAACCTGCCTCCCTCAGAGAGGGAGAGCGTGATGGCCATGGGCGGCCCCTCATTCAACTCTTTCAGCAGCTCCGTGGGAAGCCAATCCAGAATCTGAGCTCTGAAAGAGGAAGCACCAAGCTGCTCCTGACATGCAGCGACTGCAAACCCACAGCAGGCAGTTCCAAAGGGCGGCTCATCCTCCCTGCACAGAATCAACTGAAATGCATCAGCTTCCAAGAACTGCGCTGGGCTAACATATTTGCTCTCCCCCTCTCTCGCTGGCAGAACGATAAGTAGATGTGCCTGTTATCACGCTTTCCTAGAAAAGCCAGCTAGAGGCTCTAACCCTCCTGCAGAGGTTCAGGGTTTGCACAGGGAAAGGCTGTTAAAACCCCACACAGGCTAGGCTTGGACAGACACACACACACCACCCAAGCCCCATGAGGTTGTGAATCCATGTTCGCACCGCTGGTTTGATTAAAAGGAAACAGGAGAATGTTTGGTGCTTTACAGACACTGTCCCTAGCCCCAGCTGAGAAAGGCAGCAGGGTTGCGGTAGGGACCATCTAAGCTACTGCTCCCAAATTGCTTTTTTTAATAGAACTACCCAGCTGTAAAAACGCATGGACGCTTACCCCAAATGCAGTGATTATGCCCATGCATCTGGACCTAGAGGTTACTGACCTGGAAGTTCAGCCCTTTGCAGGATACGTGAGCACTTAGCCTGTGTGCTGGCCCTCTGCATGGGGGTGAATTTCATCCTGCCTTGGGAACATGGTAGATTCCACATACAGCACAAGTAATACACTCCACCCCTCCCACATGAATAGGAATCACGGCTCAGTCATGTTTCGAAGCAGAGATTCAAAACTGTCAGGGTTGTAACGTAGGGCTTCTGGAGAAGGAGCTGATGGAGTATGTGGAACAGGGTGAACCAGTCCTCCTGCTTCCCAAGGACATTGCACCATGTGGGGGAGAAGCCACCCACCAGCCTCCTTGTGGTAGGAACAGCTAAGGCCTTATGGGAGTGGGGAAGGTTTTCCCCGAATGCACCAGTATACATCTGACTGTGCACTGTAGACAGACCAAGAACTGCTTCTGGGAATGGGAGCCTGTGTTAGCTGCAGCAGCAGCAGTTGAGCTTGGTTTTACTTGGGCCTCATGCAACTAGGAAAACATGGGAACAAAGAACCACATGCTGCTAGAGGAAAGAGTCTGCCTGTTTCACTCGGGCATGTCCAGAGAAGCCAGCCAAACAATCCTGTCCTAGGTCAGCTTTTTAAACTCCCAGTGGAGCAACTGTTGGGGTGTAAAGAGCATCATAGGACGAGCTTCAGTGTGTTTTAGCCTCCACCATAGAGATGCCTCCACCATAGAGATGCCTGGAGATCTAGTCCCGCCCTAGGAAAACCCAGGTCAAGATTTTCCTATAGTGACCAGTGATTCTGGGTGCACAACTGGAGATGTCTTAAAAGGGGCCTGATTTCCAGGCAGCGCCAGGCACCCACCCTCTATCGGGCCCCTTTATGGTATCTCAGGTTGGGCCCTAAAAAATCATCAGTTGCTTCTGGAAAAAAAAAGAAAATCACAGCCCCAGATGTATATCAGGACTTAGTTATATTAAAGAAACACCATCAAATCTTACTCAAAGCAACCCACCCTCTCCCCTAACAGCCAGAACAGAAGCCCTGCCCAAGTGAAGCAAGCCGTGAAGCAAGCCGAAGTCAATGCACAGATGTAGCAATGGGAGAACAAAAATAGTACAATTAATTTTTTATTAGCATCTCTAGCTAGGGACGACAGAGCCTGAAAAAACCCCAAAATATGCTTTCTGCCCCCGGCCTGCTTCCATCTGAGATCCGGAGATCCCTGTCTTTCGCTCAGCCCCTCACACTTGTACCTGACCCCGAGGCCACGCACTGCAGCACTCCAGCTGAGCAATGCCAGGGACCCTTCGGAGTCCATCAGTGCTGGTGCCGGAGCAGAGTGGGTGGTGGGGAGAGCACCATGTTTTGCCAGGGTAGGATGGAAAGGTGAGCAAGGTATGTGTGGGGGGGGTCTCTCAGAGCACATATGGGTACTTCAGCAGGTAGTCCTTGATCCTGATAGGCAAGGGCAGGGCCGAGACCTGCCGGGTGCTCCCGTTGACAATGAGCCTGCACAGGTGCTGCAAAGTCAGCACAGAGACATACAGGGGCTTGATCAGTTTCACGTGCACGGCTGGATCCTTGGACACAGACATAGTCTCCTGCTCCGACAGCCCCAGCCGCTCGACTTGCTTCAGTGAGGCCAGGGAGTAGAACTGGATCAAGGCCATGGCATCCTTGAAGCTCTGGAGCTTGGGCTTGGCCAAGACGGATGAGTCAAAGCTGAAGCGGCCGGCACTGTAGCAGATCCGGATGTGGGTGGGCCCAACAGAGGTTTTGACCGACAGGATGAGCAGGTTGTCTGGGCTGGAACTGTCACGCATCAAGAAGGAGCCTTCCAGGGCAAGGCAGAGAACGCGTCTGGCCTCTGCTGCTGTGAGGGGACCCCAGTACCAACCTGCCCAAGAGAGAAAGCACCATCACATGCAAGTCAGCCCTAGCGCTTCACCCAACAAAGCTGGCCCTCTGGGACAGAGAGAGGGGAAGAGCCAAGGTGGAAGGAGCATGCTGGCTGTCCCAGGCAAGAGATTTCTAGGGGAGCTGGGGGACAAGGGAATAGAAGGGGCAGAGGTAGAAGGCCAATGGGTAGGCAGCTGGTGTGCTGTGACTGATATTTTCATGCTGACCAGTATTGCCTCGTTGCTTCCTCGTGTTCCCCCCAGCTGTTTGCTTTCTCCATCTGCTGTCTATAGTCTGAGAGCTCTTCAGGGCTCTGAGTGCAGTGGAGCCCTGACCCCTAGGGCCAGGGCCATCACAAGATTCAAACAACAGAGGCCTATTTCCCCATCCCCTGGTGCAGATTTCTCCAGCAGCAAAGACGGCTCTAGGGGTCTATCCCTGCTGGTGTGAACTGACGCGTCGGGATTTAGTGAGAGTAATGAGTTACCAGACTGACATCCTCGGAGGCTGATGGACCCTGTTTAACCCAGGGTGAGGCCATGCTGCCCAGTCCGTGTTTTCTGACCCAGAGGAAAGCTTCTAAGGAGGAGAAGGGAATTCAAGTCTCCATAACCCAGCCAGTCAGTGATCTGTCTGCTGAGGCTACTGACAAGTTGTGTGTGTGCAGTTCTCAGAGCATGACTGAGGTTGCATTAGAATCCCTAGAGAAACACTGAGCACCTGTCCTCTGGAAATCAGACACATTTAAGGTGTCTCAAGCCGGACACCCAAAAATCACTAGCTGCTTTTGGCTTGAGATCTGGTTGGCTGGAAACCAAATGACCGGAACCAAGGGAAGCTGTTTCTAGGGATATCTAAGACCTGGCCTGGATGGAGACCTGGAGAATAGTCTCTAGGGAACAGCCTTGGCCTGGAGAGGGGTGATGCTAGAGGATCTAACAGCTTTGCCCATGTCTAGTGTCTCAGTAATAGGTTTCAGCTTCTTGGACCAACATCCATTCTCCCTTACCAGCTTGCTCCAGGTGGCTTATGGTGCAGTTGATCTGGGCTGAGTTCACATCCTCATCCCCGGCCTCTTCCCAGCCATCCTATTCAGAGCCATAAGGGTAAATGCTCAGAGCCAGCTTCTCCCTGCAGATCACAGCATTGGGGGACTTCATGGTCCAGCGTTGTTCTGTTGGCCACGGGGGCTGAGAGAGACCATCTCAAGGCGCGATCAAGGGGAGGTCGCTCAGGGAAGGGAATGCTGCCAGCATCACTGGGGGCATCTCATTTGGCTTCTCAACACCTACAAGGTAACACAGAAGAGTAAAGAAAGGAGAAACCAGCACTAGGAGGTCCAACCTGTACAAAGCCATTCACTCAGGAGCTTAGCTTCACCAGAGACTATCGCTACCGATACTACCAACTGCCGCAGGGCGTTCCTTACAAGACTGCTATGCTGAAGGCACCAAATCCAACGACAGTGATGAAAAGAAAAAGACAACATGAAGGGACAAGAGCAGACAAGGTGGCTGCTGCAACTTCAGCTCTACCCCATTCTCTTATGGTCAAAATTATCCAGCTTTCAACCAAGGACTTTGGGGGTCAAAATTTCAATATTCTACCCAAACAAAATTTGGATTCAATCTGTAAATTTGACCAGTTCTAGATCGCGTTTCAATGAAATTTCAGGACTTAGGGGGAGGAAAAAGTAAACAAAAAAAAATAACCAACCCAAAAAGCCATGAATGTTTATTTCTGTTCAATTCTATACATGTGAGGAAATACAGAAGCCGCTTCTGAGTTATATTGGGAAGAGTTCGTAACATGGAACCATCTCTGCAGGGGAAGTGGTAGAAACGTCCGGGAGCAGACAGAGCCCTGGAAACCATATCCTAGGCTAATGGTTGGTTCTTATGTCTGTCTCCTACCATTTCAGATAGACAAGACCAGCTTAAGAATGGGATGGACAGGATGAAACCCACCAAGCCCTCCGTCACCATGTTATTTGCCCTGTTTAAATGAAAGGCAATGAAAGGATAGACCGTATCCTGCCACCCTCACTGAGGTATCAGGTAACAAACCAGATTTCCCTGGGGGCCGGGAGGTGTGATGACCCGTGCCATTAATATGAATCAATAGCCAACTCTAACTTTTGGTGCTCAAGGCGGAAGTGGATTAAGCAACGTCCATGCTGGTTCACACCCTTGCTTCGTTAAGCATGTTTTGAGATCCCTTGAGCCTGGGAGGAGCGAAGCCCTGATGAGGGGACCCTAGAATGAGAGGGAAGCCCTGGGTTCTATCCCATCTAATCATTAGGGGAGCAAGGTATCATGATACCTCCCCACCCTTTTCTGGACAGATTAAGTGAGTTGCCCAAGGTCATGCAGCAAGTCACTGTTGAAGCCGGGATTAGAACTCAAGAGTCCTGCCACACAGTTCCTGCTCTAACTACTAGGCCACATCATCTCAAATACCAGCCAAGGCCACTTGGGCAAACACCAGACGCTGAGAGATGGCACCATGATGCCTAGCACCAAGCCGAACAGAGAGGAGCTTGGTTTAAAGAGACAGCTAACTCCTGAGTTTATCTGCTCTGAACATGCGAAACGCTCCATCAGCCCCGCCAGCAAGCGAACTGATGAGTCTTAGTATTTCAAACCTGATGACCTTTCGGGGACCTGAATTTAAGCCTTAGAAGTGCCCCTGCAACAGCCCTCTCCTGGTGGAGGTGACAGCACCCAAAGCTTGGTAGGAGTGGGACTGAGCCCACCCCATGCAGCTCACAGGCTCTCAAGGGGAGATGTTTTCAGAAGGCCCAAAGGGCAGTTCAGAGCACACCAGCTGGTAGGGTGCACTCATCGGCCAGGACAGGGAAGAAAGCTCCCACCATCGGCAGAATCTCAGTCCCTGCCTTCAGGGAGGAGTTTATTTCTCCAAACTAAAACAATCCCATATAAGTCATTAGACAGACAAACCAGGTCCTGCCACCTGGCCCCTTTCCAGATGATCTGCAGGCTCTCACCTGATCCCCAGCCCCTGACCCATCACCAGGGAGACAGATAATTAGCCACAAGGAGCTAAGCTCATCTCCCTTAACAGACAATCCACCTCCACTCATGACAGAACCCAACTCCCATGGGAAACCAATGGGAATTTGGTGCCTAACTCCCAGCTGTGCCTATGAAAGTCCTCCCCCCGCCACAGCAAACTGGAAAGCACAAACAAGGAGGAAGGATACAGTGCAAGGGGACATGGGTGCAGGAAAAAGACCTGCATACAAGAGAAGGCGAATAAGACTAATGATGATGGTGGATTTGTGCAGTCTGGCACTAGAGCCACCTGCAGCAGGTACCTGCCTGCAACCCCCCTCCCCAGCTCTCTCCCCACCTGAGCTGCTGCAGCAACTCCACCACACATAGGTCACACAGTGCAGCCAGTCCCCCCAGTGCTGGAGCATAAAACAAACACAAAGTTTGGCTAATTAAATCCACCTCCCCCTGCACCTTGGCTCCAGCCTCCGTCCAACTGCTGCATTCAACTCATCTGACAGCAGCTCTCACCTTGGATAACCCTCTAACGAGAGCAGGTCTCTGGGACGCTGGCTGCCACCGTCACCAAGGTGATTAAAGTAGGGTGACCGGATAGCAAGGGTGAAAAATCAGGACAGGGAGTTGGGAGTAATAGACATATCTATAAGAAAAAGCCCCAAATATCGGGACTGTCCCTATAAAATTGGGACATCTGGTCACCCTATGATTAAAGCCTTTGCTTCCCCTCTGCCTGCCAGAGCTCCCCACAGGCCAAGTGAATTAATTCCTGTCTAAGCCAGGGACAGGTAGGGGTCAAGCGAGTTTGTTTGTCCAGGCAAGAGCATTTCAGGGGCAGACAGCTGCCAGGAGAGGGCTGCTCTGGAATCCTAACGAGGGTGTATTTATATTGAGCTATACAGAGAGGGATTTGCTATCTGAGGAATGAACTGACGCTTGGTAAAAGAGACAAATGTGCCAGAGATCTGATACTTGGGGGGAAGGGGAGAAATCAGCGGGGTGCAGAGCTGAGGCTCAACTCAGGTAGACTCCCAGACTTCCCCATGCCGAGATCAAGGGCCAATTCCAACCCCCTTTGCCATGGTGGATTTGAGAGATTGACTGAAGTTTTCAAACCTAGGGTGTCGAAAATTAGCTCCCTAAATTCACCTAGCCTCACTCGGTCAGATTTGCTGAGCACCCCAAAATTCCACTGAAGTCAACAGGAGCTGCAGGGACCTGGCACCTCTGCCACCCAGTGCACTTCCCCTCTCCCACACTGCGTGGCCTATTCAGATATCAAGCTCTCTGGAGCAGGAACTGTCTCTTACTGTGTTACTGTGTTGTACAGCACCCTGCACAGCATGGCCCTTAGGTGCTACTAGAATCCAAATAGCGAATGTTTCTATTAAAGAGCCTAATGATGAGTTAAAGAGCTTTTCTTTCAGTACCCAGGACCAAAAACTTCAGCCTCTGTTCTGACCAGGATTATTTCCACCATCTGAATGTGAGGGTCTCTTCAGAGAGCTAACACCTACATGGATCCCATGAATAAAAATGTAGCCCAGTTCTAACATTTCTCCCACTCACATACACGTGCATCATCTTCAAGGAGTTGTACTAACGTCCACTCTTTAATCTACATAACGTCCCTGAAGGATTTCAAATGGGGAAACTGAGGCAAAGGGAGGGTCACTGATTTGCCCAAGGTCTCACAGAGGTAGTCAGTAAGCTGGAAGCAAGAGAAGATTCAAGGCTATGAGGTTTCTATCCCCACCCCCCACCGGCAGAACATCAGATAACAAGGTTAGAAGGCTTTTATCTAGCAGCATGCTACCTCTCTGGTGGGCATTTTAGAGCACCTCAGTTCCAGGCTCTGGGTAAAGGATGGAACAGTGTTGCCTGTAATTGACAAGGAGGAATTGTCAGAGCTTTGTACAAAACACAATGGTGCAGGTGCCGATCAAGTATATTCTCCCCAGACTCTGCTAAAATAACCCCCCACTGCACTAAGGCTCTGACCCTGCTGGTAAAACATTTCACCCTCCATGGTTTGCCATTTACCTCACTTATTGTCTGTAAAACCCACCTTAGCTGGAAAAATAACCGGAACACTGAGTGCTGGATCCAGAACCCTCTCCCCAGTGAGTGCTGGATCCATTGGCTTGAGCACCTCTCTCTAATGGGCCCTATTCAAAACACCATCCAAATTTGGGACAGCCAAGGTCTAAACTCCATGCCTTGAGTTCATCGCTGGTTTCTAGCCCCAGTATGATATCTGACCTTCAAAATGATATGGGTCCTGCCGTACTCGAGTTCTGATCCGTATCCGTGTCTTTGGTCTCTTTTATGCAGGGTCCATTTTTGGCTTAAGCTACTCCTTAAAACCCCAGCCTTTCAGTCCCTGACTGTAGTATAATGGTTTATGCAGCCCCATGAGCACTTTAAAAATAAAATGAGACAATTGCTAAATAGAATTGGCAGAATGTACATCACTGCCTTCTAACTATTCAGTTGCATGTCATAGACTCTATAGTGTTAACAGCCAGTTAAGATTCTCCTGCAGCTCATGTAACAGGGGTCTGTGTCTCTGAGCACAAGGATCCGAGCTCTGTCCTTGCTGTTCCCATGAACTTGTGTCACAGTGGGCATAGCGACAGCTGTGAAGTCCTTGGAGGCCCAGAGTCTCAGTTACACTCTTTTCAAATACATAAGGCAATCAGGATGCAAAGCAACAAACACTGTATTGTTTGGCTGACGTGGAAAATAACATCTGCTTGGAGGAGGGCAGCCCATCCCACATGCTGGGGCTTGAGGAATGGAATGTAAATACTGAAAACTCACCTTCTCTGGATCATCTCCAAAGACTGTAAAAAAAAAAAAAAAGAATTGATCTTGAGGAAAAAGAAAGAAATAATAGAAGGAAGGAAGGAAGGATGCCTTAGAAAGTCAGATTCCTTCCTCTCCAGCTGGAAAATAATCTCCCCAGGACACTAAAACAATAACAGAGCTTGCTGCTTCGTGACACTGACATGCCTGCATCCTAAAGGAGTGCTGAAAAACTGCCAGGACATACATTGCAACATACTTCACAATCATCATCAAACATTAACGGAGAGCTAAAAGGCCATGTCCCCAGCCAAATCCCTCCCCTCTCCCTGCATTTTCAAGTGGATGTGATCTCTTTTGTTAGCCCGGCTCAAGAAAATGAACTTCCTGCAGGTGGAAGATGCCTCCAGCTGCAATGTCTTCTAGGCTTTTTTATTTATTTATTTGAAATCACATCCACCCATTTCCAATCACCTGCACGGCAGAGAAGTCGCTGCATTCGGGCATTTGGTCTACACTGGAAATAACATGGGATAACCCTCAGGAGGTCACACACAGCTTAGCACTCAGCACAGGCCAAAGGACTGTCCTGCTTGACAGAGTCAGTGGACCCCGGTGAACCAGGGCAACATGTCCTCCTTCACACATTTACAATCACTTGACTCAACATGTGTCCTGACACCACCTCGTTTCCCAGCCAAGAAGAGGCTGCGGGGCCCAGTTCATAAGCAGATGAAAGCATGATTGACTTCAGCAGAGTTTCACAGGCTGGCACCAAGTCTGAATATGTTCTTGTGACTCCGCTCCCTACCTCACGGGCCAGCCTAGCCATGTGGGCACAGAATGGGCAATGGCCTATGACCGGGAAAGGGAGGTTTTTAGAAAGGAGACTCCTCTAGGTTGCTCTTTTGATTAAACCATTGGGAGCAAGCTTGCTACATTTCCTCCAAATATTTGTCTCCCTCCTTTAGTATAGTCTGTTTTAAGGAGCTTCTGGTCATTTCTCCCTGTGAACCATCACTCTATCCTATGGTTTAACGCTCTCCCCAGCTCTAAGCCTGCTGCCCCCCTATCTGTTCACAGGTTCTCTGTTACCATCTCTCCATGGCTCCCCAAACCTAAGCCTTTCTGATAGGCAGTTTTACGAAGACGCATGTGACTATTCCCACTAGGATAAAGGTGATGGACACTCCTGGCACAGGGCTTAAGCCGATTGCTCGAGGGAGATCAAGAACTCCACTTATGAATATACCGCCTGGGACAACGGGTTACGCACATCATTTGCCTTCATGTGGAGCATCAAATATGATGCACCAATGGTCTGTGCAGCATAAAAGCTGGCCAAGGAGCATGGGAGAGGGTGAGAGCAAGATGCCTATCAATCAAACCATGAGGCTGCAGCCCCCCTAGGCAGCTAGGCTGGGGAAGTCTGCAGTCAGATGTGTCCCGCTTTCCTCTCTATCAGTGAGTGACACTAGAGACTCGGCCCAAGGTTATTAAAAACAGCTCGGGTCACACTGCACCTCGGTGGGTTTCTTCTGTCATGCTGGAGAAAAGAACTTGTAAGGGGAGGGGAGAACCTGCAGGCAACCGACCCACACTGGAATCATGACCCAGACCCTATCTTCCGGGCTCTTCCTGGAGCAAGAGAACTTACACTGACCAGTCAGCGAGCCAGGACTCAGCAGAAAGCCAATGAACCAACACCTCCCTTCCCCACTGCACCTCTCCCAGGGCCGCCTCCCTGTTGTCCAATAGGCTAATGCTTTAAGCCAAGTTTGGGCTCCTGCCACCTCAAATGCCCAGAGACAAAGAGAGGGGCATGTACTCCTCTGCACCTCCGCAGAAACAGCTTGGTAGTGAGGATTGACTTACAAAGGCTCCCTAGTCCCCTTAGTTTGCCGAGCGCCCACAGACAGGGGTGCTGCACCCATGGGTGCTGCAACCATGGGGGGGGGGTGAGAGTCATTGAACTAGACTGTAAACCCTGCATATGATGGAAACTACTTCAAGCCTGAGGCTGTAGCAGCACCCCTACTTCCAGCCCCTCTGGCCACATAACCCACTGCCCACCCTCCCAGGGCTGTGCTTAGCAGGAATCATTGCTGCAGACTTTGCTATGCGCTGCAGCCAGGCAGGGTCAGCAGCCTCGGAAAGAATCTCTCTCTCTACTGCTGACACCCACCCCTCCATCTCGCCAACCCCCCCGCCCCTCCTCCCCACACACGGCGCTCTTGTGCGGTTGTTTTAGGGGAAGGGGCAACTAAGTGGAGGGGCGCGAAGGGGAAGGAGAGTTTGGTAATAAGTGATCACTAATTCACTCCCCCTTCTCTGGGAAAGAAACGCCCAGGCGGCATTACAGACCCCGGAGCTGGGGGCGGGGGGCTCTGCTCACCGAACAAAAGAAGCTTTCCCAAAAAGGGGGTGCGGGGGGGACGGATCGCGGAATGCCCAGCTGCTGCTCTTTGTTTGCTGATCACAGACACAACCCCCACCCCACCAGCCTTTGCGCAAAACTCATCCGAAGGGAGGCACAAACCAATCTGCGAGGGGGCGGGGGGACCTCCCTGCAAGACCCCCGTGTCCTTTAGCCAAACCACCACCCGTCCCCGCCCTCATCCCAGGTGCAGCCCGGGCACACACCTGGGCATCGCCTCCCCGCCCGGGGCGCTCGCCTGCAGGAGCGGTCGGTACTCGTCTCAAGGACGCCGGGCCGGGGATGAGTGAGCGCAGGAGGCACCCTCTGGCCGGAGCTCAACGCGCCCAGGTGTGACAATCCCGGCCGAGCAGCCCCGGGGAGCTCCGCTGCAGGGCTGGGGGGTCACCAGCTGCTGGGGGAGACAAGGCGAGTCCCTCCCCTGCTTGCTCAGCTGGAGGAAGGAATCTGCAGGTAACGCCCCCCCGCCCGTGCCAAATGCACCAAGGGCCACTGGCTGGCGCCTCAAGCACCGTGCAGGAATCCGGGCAAGTCGCACCGCACGGGAGGGCGGGGGGGCTCGCTGCAGCCTCCCCCCTGGGGTTGGGACTCCAGGCCCCGCCCCGCCAGCTCCAGAGAGTGCCTGGCAGAGGAAGGGGGCTCCTCCCCGGGGAACTGGGAGAGGAGTTTCGTGCAGCCACACCCCTGCCGGCTGTAGCGGGGGGCGCCCGGGAGCGGAGCGGGATCCAGGCAGTGTCTTAGGGGAGCCGGGGGACACACACCACAAGACACGTGTATGGTCCCTGGGGGAGCGACCAGGATCAACCGACAGGCAGCCAGATCGCTGCGGATTCCTGCCCGCAGTAATGAACAGGGCTGAAGCCCCCCGCCTTCCCCCAAGCAGCCCCAGGCACCCACCCGCTGGGCAGAGCCTTTAATAGGGCTGCATGGCCTGGGTGGCGCAGCCACACGCTGTATTGCAGAAGAAGCCCCACGTTTCCTAGACTTATAGTGTAAAAAAGACAGAGGAGACAGATCCTGCTTTCGTGCACCTCTAGCTCAGCCCGGGATTTGATATCACTTCTGTCTCCCCAATCCCCTCCCACCACCAGGCCCAGTTGTGAGCACGTTCCCAGCTAACATCACACTGATGAGCCCGCTAGAAATAGGTCAGTGCAGCCTCGCCAGGGATCGGGCTACCTGGGTATCGTTGCAGGACTTTTTGTAGGAAAATCTCCCCTCCCCGACCCTGGCTCCCCAGCCAATGAGCTACAGCAGAGATGATCTCACTCCTTCCCCGCCCACCCCACACACTGATACCTAGCTCTTCCCAGCAGTGGGTTTGCTGCTAGACCTGTCCAGCAAACCCTAAGGCAATCACAGCTTGTGCCTGGGATCTGGGCAAACCCACAGTTGCTGTGACTGCAGGCCTGGGCCCAGAGCAAGGTTGAACTTCACCCCAGAATAAGAACCTGGATGGATGGGTGGATGGATGGAGAAGTCAGGGTAACTTAGATTTTCCTGGTGCTAGTTAGAGCCAAAAGCCATCCAGAGCCTCCTGCTGCAGCTAGCTGTGTATCCCTGGAGCAAGGCCTATTTTAAGGGCATCTGAAAGCCATCTTTAGTTCATTCTCAAAAGCAGAGACCCTGCACACACCTCCTCCCTCTCTCCCCATCTCCTTTTTTCATCCCAGTGAATGAAGAGTTAACAACGGCACAAAATCCAGCAAAAAAGGGGAAAGGGCGGGGGAGATCAGCTTTGAGCCCAGGGAAAGTGAATCATGTAGCACTGTGAGGTTAGCCATGCCTGGAGCTGAACACAAGTTCTGCACCGACGCCTTTCTTCTTCCTACAGTCTGCCTTCCCCAGCAGCCCTGCCAGAGGAGCTATGGCCTTTGCTGAGGTGCTTTGGCCTTCTCTAGCCCCTTGCATTGGAGGATCTCACAGCACGTTACACACATTCATTTAACTAAAAACAACACCCTGGTGAGACTGAGTGCTAAGTCCCATTTGCCAGACTGGGGAAAACTGAGGCACAGAGGCATAAAAGCAACTTGCCTACAGTTAGTTGGCAAGTCATTGGCACAACCAGGAAGAGAGTCCCAGAGACCTGACTCCCAGCCTCAGGCTCTATCTACTGTCCCCATTCATTTTTTGTAAGTCACAATTTCGGGGCCCATCTCTGCCCCATCCATTGGTTACCTCAGAGGTGACCTGGATTTGAAGGCAGCTGCCTCTGAGAGGATGATCCACTTGTCCTCAGGCAAGTTCTCTACCCAGAGCACTGGCTCCCCTGCTCAGAAAGATCAAAGCCACCCTACTGAGATACAGCACAGATTTCATCCGCTTGGTCACTATTACTTGTAGCACAGAGCACTCGGTCTCCACTCAGGACCAGGATCACGTTGTGCTGGAGAGACATAGGAAGACGCGGCCCCTGTTCTGAGGTGCTTAATACTGAAGACAGATGGGTTTATGGGTACTCAGCAGCTCCAAAAAAGATCCAACCCTACATCTCTACCATCCTGCACCCAGAAATGGTGACACCCAAAATTACCAGCCCTTCTAGAGAATTTTGGGTGTAACTTGTGTCCCCCCCACATTCCTACCCACTCTTAGAGAAAAAAAGAGGGGTTGGGGGGGTGACGGGATTGTGTGGCTTGGCTACTGTGCATTAGAGGTTGAAAGGCTTTGTAGCACAATGCAGCCCGTTTAAGTTCCTTGTTTTGCGATTTGCTCCTCACTAACAATCTAACCTGTTCAAATCAGGAGAACAGTCACAAGAAGGGCTTAGGTGGGTGTGTTGCAATTTTCCACTTGCAGACTATTTGGCATAGGGAGGACCCTGCCCCCTATGGGATATAAGGCAAAGGAGCCAGATGCTCACACACCCCTGAAAGTCAGTGGAAGTTTGGCACTTCACTCTATCAGGCAGCTTGGAAAATCCCGGGCTAAATCCACCCCAGCCTGTCTAAGGCATTAGCTGACAGCTCTGGAGATGGAATATTTGCATGGTGTAACCTTTGACCACGCACTTCGCTGGTCTCTGCTTCCTGCATGAGAAATGCTGGGCAGAATCAGGAGCTGGTGGGTAGTTCCCCCTCCCCTTCCATGGCGCAGTTAAAAATAAACCAAGAATTTCTAGGAAATTTCCTTAGAGAGAGAGATACATACAGAGTGGGCGCCCCCTGGAGGTGAAGAGGGGTCTTGCTGCTGCCTAAAAGAAACTGGCTCATTCTGGCTTATTATCCCCCCATGAAAGAGGCATTTGAGCTTTTCCGGGAATCTGTTGTTATATAGGAGCAGCCTTCAGGGTAGTTTGGAACCGTAGCTGAAATAAGTTTCAGGCTGGGTGTTGTCGGACCTAGGAAAACTAGGATCTGTATTTCACCACAAGTACAAGCAACGCCACAGAAAGAAAGGGCTTTGCTGTTTTTACTACCTCACTCTGCAGAACCCTCTGCCTTAGGCTCTAGAGCACATTCTCATCAACATAATAGAACTAACTCACCTTTGCCTGGCATGAAAGTAGAAAGATCCCAAGTCACTTTGCAAGCCCCACATGCCACATGGTGGCCAGCTCTGGGGTGGAGGGCAGTACCCAACCCTGTACAATATGTCAGTGCTGAGGGCTGAAACCACTTAAAGTGCTCACAGAAGCCTTAATATCGGCACAAGCCCTTATAATTTAAGGGCTCATTCCCACAGGTGTCAACTCCCTGCAGCTTAGTTTATCGATCAGAGAATGATGAAAGGCTGAGGCAGCCCTACTGGGATTTGAACTTGGGGTAACAGGGGGACTAGGTATTGCCAACCCAGTGTTGCTGTACCATTGCATCGAATGCATCTTGCAATTCTGCATAGGAAGGTTTGCTCTTCCACCGCCCCAGTGCTTGGGCACGAAAACAGATCTCTGACCCCCCGCGCAGTCACTCTCATCTACTGCTGAAGGGCCATTTAGCACTCTGGAGCCAATCACACTGGATCAAACACCACAGGTAGCTAACAAGTGAGAGCTGCAGGCACTCAGCCCCTCTTGGGAGTTGGCATTTCCCATACAAGAATCACTTACCTTCATCGCCTCCCTCATTCATCAAACCCATGGCTGCAGCTTGCAGGAGTGAATAGTTGCCACAGTGTCAGAGAGAGTAGCCAGCTCCCAGGAAACAAACAGGGTTTGCATATGCCCTGAAACACGCTAGACCCTGACCATAATGACCCACTGAGGGGAGTGTTACAGGATCAGTCTCCTAGGGCAAGCCCTAGGGGTATGACACAGCACTAGCCTGACCCAGACTTTGGTTTTCAATGTCTAGGAAGTCAGCAGCCCAAGTGAGGTGGTAGGAGACTCAGCCCTCCCTCCAACTTAGCCTCTGGGCACACCCCCTTTCTGGGGCCACCAGTGTAAATAGACCCAAGAACATGGCAGAGCGCCTCAGGCAGACTGGAGCTCCCCCAGCTGTGTCTCTAGCAATAGCCCCAAAGTAATGGTTCAGCACCGGGCCCTCCTTTTCCCTCCAAAGGAGCCCAGACCAGCAGTAGTTGCTGGAGCATGTCTTGTCTTCCACAAAGCCCTCCCCCAGAGCTGAAATCTCTCCCCGCTCAGGTCCCCAGGCCTGCCAGCATCTGAGCTGGGCTTCTCTCTTTCATGCCCTCCCTCCTCACCGGACTTAGATGGTGGTGGGAGCAAGGCCACTTGAGCCTAGAGTGGTTCTTTGGCCCTCGCCTGGTTAGCATGGGGTTTGAACACCCCATCACAGTGTGCAACTTCCACAATGCAGGAGGATGGGCCACACCCAAGAAAGCCCTGCCTCTGGCCACTCACTCCCAGCCAGCTGCACAAACGGGAGTGGGAGAAGAATCCAAAAAAAAGAATCAGGTAAGTTTCCGGAGGGCAGGTCTATCAACGGCTATTAGCTAAGGTGCTCAGGGATATAACCTCATACTTGGGTGTCCCTAAACCACCGACTGCCAGAAGCTGAGACTGGACAACTGGGGATGAATCACTTGAAATTGCTCCATTCTGTTCATTCCCTCTGACACATCTGTCATTAGCCACTCTCAGAGACAAGATACTGAGCAATATGCACAATTGGTCTGACCCAGTATGGACGTTCTTATCTTATGAGAGGCTGTCTCAGGGCTTGTCTACAGGGGGACACTCTGGAAAGATAAGACAAATCAGCTAAAGATGTGAAGTTCTTGTGTGTAAGTTAACCGAACTCTCATTCAGGAGTAAAGTGGCCTTAGTTACCAGCTAGTGGGCTTAGCTACAGCAAACTGAGGCCACTTTACCCCTGACTGAGAGCACCTTAACTTCACTCCTTTAACTGATTTGTCTGAACTTTCCTGAGTGTCACCTGTAGCTGAGTCCTCAGATAACCAGCTTTCAGGCCATTCAGGTGCTGAAATATTACAGGGAAGTGAGGCCTTACAAAAGCCTAGATATTCAGGAATTTTGAGGCTATTTAAAATTAAATGTGCCCTGCCTAATAATCCCTTAAAAGATGGGTAAAGGAATACAAGAACTGGTGATCCAGCACCATCATTAACTAAAGGAATCAGGTACCTGTTTGGCAGCAGTGGGAGGGTCATGTGACTGCCTTTCAGCACATGCAATTTACATTTTTTACTTTTGGCATTTAAAGCCTTGATTACCACAAGAACAGAGATTGCTTCCTGTCCCACAGAATAGCTTGGGTAAGGGATCACGGCCGTCGCCTCTGTTCCATATTTCCCAGACTGTCTCCGAAACATCCTTCCAGGCAAGCCTGAATGCTGCATTCCCACTTGAGCCTCCAGGATCCAGTGTTGGGATGCATAACTCTGCAGTGGTAGGAGCTGGTTTGCTCCTGTCTTCTGGCCAAGTCACCATTTTTATGAGCCTCTGGGCCATCTCTTCAGCAGGTGTAAACTGACATAGCTCTACTGAAGCCAATGATTTAGTTGGGGATTGGTCCTGCTTTGGGCAGGGGGTTGGACTAGATGACCTCCTGAGGTCCCTTCCAATCCTGATATTCTATGAATAAAGCTACACTGATTAACACCAGCAGAGAACATAGTCTACTGCCCTTAAAGTGACAGTTTTGTTGGGCTCTGCAGCCATTAGGCATGCATGGATATAAAGTACTGTCACAAGTACCTTCCACTTATACCTGCTAACTAGCTCACTGGGGCGGGGGTGGGAGATGGAGAGGAGAAAGCTTTGCTATAATGTGCTAAAGGTGGATGTTTAGCCTTCCCTTGGGCGTATGTTACCTCTGCATTCTGCTAGAAGGGAGATAGTGCATGTGCATCTGGAGTCCTCTAATGGATAAAAACTACCACGCAAGGGCAGATATTAACTTTTCAAAAGGGCAAGAGATTGCATTCCACACCTCTCCTGGCTACAACCTGCAAAAGATGTTAAATGGCCCCCAAAA
Source organism: Chelonoidis abingdonii (assembly GCF_003597395.2). NCBI lineage: Eukaryota > Metazoa > Chordata > Testudines > Testudinidae > Chelonoidis > Chelonoidis abingdonii. The sequence continues at coordinate 19,225,602 of NC_133772.1, forward strand.
CTTCATTAGTGCAGAGTTCAAGGTCACCCACTAATGCCTGGTGCCTCCAGACCGTAGCCAAGAATAAAAGATACTAAGTCTATAGAGGTGAAATACAAGTATTAATTACTGTTCTAACACAGGGCATACAGGCCCCAGCCCTGTAAGATATGCAGTTTAGCCACACAAGCCCTTAAGACTGAAATAGGTTGGCATGACTATTTGCCCACAAGATAACTTTGTAGCAATAAAGGGTAAAATTATAGTGGCAAGCCAGATAAGATGCACGGGGAAGATGCCAGGGTGTAAGTTAAAGCACATTAACTGAACTCTCGTTCAGGAGTAAAGTGGCCTTAGTTACCAGCTAGTGGGCTTAGCTACAGCAAATTGAGGCCACTTAATCCCTTAATGAGAGCACTTTAACTTCATTCCTTTAACTGATTTGTCTGAACTTTCCTGAGTGTCATCTGTAGCTGGGTCCTCAGATAACCAGCTTCTAGGCCATTCAGGTACTGAAATATTACAGGGAGTGGGACCATACAAGAGCCTAGATACTCAGGAATTTTGAGACTACAGGTGGTGGTAGTGATGAGGCAGAGGAAGATAAGGACAGTCACCCCAGGGTCCACCACCAGCAGTTGTGCATGGTGCCAGTCAGAGCCCTCAGTAATTTGCGCTATCTGGTACTGTATCTGTGTTTGTGGGATTGTTTGTGTGCTTAGTGGGTGTGTTAAATAAAGGGACGTGATGATTTGACATTGTTTCTCATGGGCATCTAGAGTCTCTTATTCTAATGATACTGATAACATTCTTGGTGCTGTGGCCCACAGCAGCCTAAGACATTAATTAGCGTGAATTGATTCAATCACCAATTCATCAGTAAGGACACAAGATCCCAGTTCACACGGGAGGCATAGAGCCCTCCCCTTCAAAAACAAACAAACAAACCATTAGAGCTCCTTCTACAATAGTTGTACTACTCGGGGCACATTTCCAAAAAGTCTAAAACCCCCTTGACAGAAGTGGATAGTGCAACATGCCTACAGATGATACTCCAATTCCTGCCAAGGAAAGGGTTTGAACTTACATTGCAGAGATCAGTTCTATAGCCACAGCCTGCCTCTGGAGCCAACAAGCTGCTGTGAGAACAGACTGCCTGTGACCTCTTGTTTCAACAAAGCTCAAATCTCACTGCACATGCATGTTTCATTCTGTTTGACGCTGGCTACTTTCCTAACCTAACTTTAAATAATTTATCTGGTATAATTCCTCCCTCTCCAAGCGACAATCAGTGCCATGCGCTGGCTGAGACAAATCCCAAGCAACTCAAGAGTTTGGGGAGGATCCGAATCATAGTTTGAGCCCTAGGTGCGGGCAAAGAATATTAGAAGAATTTTAGATTTTGTAAGATATAAGGAGGCTAGATCTTGAGAAGACCTTACTTGAATGACCCAAATTGTGGACCACTATCTAGCACCCTATCGAGGCATAGCAAATGTCAAGACCACCTGAGTTAACAGGCCGATTTTAGAGTGCTCAGAAGAGTCCATCCTTAAACAAAGCGATGATCAAGCTTCATTATACATATTATGCATTACACACACGCGCACACACACACACACACAGTGCTACGCACGAGTGTGAATAATCCTCGTCTTACTGGTAGTTGATATTTGGAAAGCATGACAGATACTGCAACCCCCTACAATATCTTTGGGGGCCACGTGGCAGTCTACGAATGGTTTCCATATCACCATGGGCCCAAGACTGCATGTAGCACCAGGGGCAGAGATAGCACAACTCGGCCAGGAACTAAGACCAGTGGAAGGTGATTAAGGGGACTCAGTCAGCTTGTAAACCCCTCCAGAGAGGCACCACACCCCGAGGGGGCTTCCAGATACTGGTTCAAACTAGCTTTTCCAGAAACAGATAGACAAAAGAAAGAGCTTTGGATAGAAAAAGGCTGTGTTTAAACTGGTTCAGGGCTTTGCTTCTGATCCAGCAGACAGGGCCTTCTGTTCACGGGTGACCCCCAACCCTTGTGGAAGGGTTGCAAAGACTTTAGCCTATCAGGGCATTAAGACTAGTGGTGACTCCTGGTATGTTGAGTGCATGTTTAAAATCTATTGTTTTGATGTTTTCTCTGTAATTATTTTACCTTAAGAATAAATGTGCTTGCTTAGAAAAACAAGTGGTAATTATACTTTAGGCAGCCTGGTTTGCTGGGGATATCACAGCACAAGGCAGGGAGCTTGGCAGCTTTAAAGCCCTCAGGCAGAAGGGAGTAGGATGAGGGTCCCTGCCCAGAGAGAGATATAATGGCTTAAGACCTGAGGGTGGATACAGGTGCGCTTACCTGAAACCTGTGACAAGTGCTTGCGGAGATCCTCTGCTAAAAGGCAATATGTAAGCACAATGTTAAATTACAACCTGGTTACTGATGTGCCATCATGCTGTTAGTGGTTGTGATATTAAGCAGGCAGGCACAATGGGGGTTTTCTTCTATCAGCTCCCCGGGTACAGCTAAATTCCGAGATAGGGAACCTGACATTAAATGTAATGCCTGAACTCTAGGAAAGCAGGGCCACCTGAGAGGAGGCTGCCATACCCCTCCCTTCTTCCCATGCCTAACAGAGGGATACAGTTACACATGGGGCATGCAGTCCAATTGACACTCGTGCTCCTGTCTCGAAGCCAATTCTCCTTCAAGCCTTGCCTTTCACGTTTGCTCTTTCCCTTCAGGATCTAAATGACCATTTCCATAAAGCTTTTTCCATCCTTTTGCTGGCTGCAGCACCATCAAATGGCACAAAGATTGAAACCATTAATTAATGCAGCAGCACAGGATAAAAGGTAACCAACTTTGCCAGGCATGAAGTACTACAAGTGCTGCAATGGTTATTTTTATCCAGCCACATACAGTGCTTGGCACACGTCAGTGAAATAGATCTCTCTGCTGTAACATGTCTAACCCCCAGCTTAAGGCTGTTTTGTCACCAGAAAATTTACATTATTCAGACAGGGTTCCCTTTTCCTGATAGATTGCTCTGAAATCATCTCTAAACCTATAGTGTGAGTTTTAAGTTCTATTAATTCTCAGCTTTGGTAAAGTCTGTGGATAAGAAGCTTTAACAGCACTGGTTAGAGAAGGCGGAGGATTAGCCACACACCCAAGCACTGCATTAGTGTGAAGGAAGGAAAACAACTGGTAACACTGATACCTCTATATAGAGTATCTGAGCCAGCTTTCTATTTTAGAGAAAGATGGCACTCAGGATTTGGATCAGCAAGCAACTTCTTTTCTGGAAAAGGTGTTTCGTTTCTTTACAGTGGGGTACGAAGCCAGGTAGTCTCAGGCTGTGCGATCTTGTAAGTTAAGCAGGCTCAGGTATAGTCAGTATTCAGAGAGAATCTCCAGCGATAGTGCAGTGGAGTGCAAAGATTTGTACTAACAATTCAGTAGATGGCACTCTTTCTTCTGGGTCAATAAAGACCCAATGGCAGGGCCTGATCTTGTGGAGTTCCTATATTTCAGATGAGACCTAAATCAAATTGAGGTTTTAAGCCATTTCTGATTAGAGATTATTCTAGATTGAAGTTTGTCCCGAAGAAGATATTACCTCACCTACCTTGTCTTTATTATAGATTGTGGCATTTTTTAAAGATAACATGGGGTGGGGAGTTTGGCCTCACAGTCCTAAGTCAGTTCCAACTTGAGTAATGCATTCTGTGCAGCTAAATTTCCCCAGCAGTTTGGACTGCTTAAGGTATTCTTTGCTGCCTGCCACACTGTAGGGTTGCTTTTCATTATTAAAATTGCCAAATGCAGAATGAGGAGAAGATTGCAGTTCTGCAGTAGGTGAAGTCAAACTGCGATTGGCGAACTCTTCATTGCTCCTTTACCTCAGCCCGGTTCGCTGATGCTTAGGGTGCAGTTCCAGGGAGTGGAAAAGGTGCAAGTGTAAAGAGTCTTACGCCGTTACAATGTACCAGTGACACGTCTGGTTTTTTAAAATGGAGCTTGCAAGCATGTGATTTGTCACAGTGAAAACGGATCACCATCCACTTGAATTATCGCACTTCTCCTCTGGCCACTTCATTACTTGACAAAAATCACTGCAGCAGAAAAAATAGACGAAACAACTTTCAAGTGTTTACTTTGTGCATTTATTGGCAAGCTACTTCACTATTCTCCTGTTTGGGGACACTTCGTGCCACTCTAGAAAGAGCTCATTTCCATGCTCTTCCCACTCACCAAAACATTTGCAAAAGGATGTTTTGCAGCACACTTAGTGGTGAGGTCCTGGTCCGGTGCTATTACAGTACAAACACAAACCACCACCAGCAAATCTGAAACCAAAAAGAGGCAAGAGCACAAGTATCTGCACAGAGAGAAAAGGGAGGAGGGTGGAGCTGGGCATGTGGTGGTGTTGCTCTTGGGTGCATCCAAATGATCCTACACACAAGCAAAGGAGCAGAGGGACAGTTCAATTTCAGGATATACTATTCAGAAAAGGGCTTTTCTTAGGGCTTGTCTACATGGAGAAAAGTTGACTGAAACAGCTTTTGCAGAATAGCTTCCCATGTAGACACACTTCTTCCATTATAAAAGTGCCTTTTTCCAGTTTAGCATAATCCACATCCAAAGTTTGATGAAGTTACATCATAAAAAAAACACTCCTACTAGAAAAAAAGTGTCTACGCGGAGTCATTCTGCAATAGCTATCGCGCTTTAAATTCACACCCTACCTTATTCTGGAATAGCTTCTCCACATAGACAAGTCCTTAGTCAAGATGAAGGCCTTTGAGATAGTAGTATCCCTTAAATTTAGCATCCTTCTCCTGACTGCCAACTTACCTGGCAAATTCACAGAGGCAACTTGTTCCTTCAAGCAGGTTTTTCTTTTTCATCCTTCCATAATGTGTTTAAAGTTCACAGTGTCTGGGAACAACATTAGGAAGAAGAAGCACCACACAGTAAGCACAGTTTGTGTGAAATACTGGTGCGTTTATTGGTTGGCACTAGATTACAACCTACACTCTCGTCAAAACTTGTGTTCACCATTTTTTAAAAGACAGTGGTGCCCTCCCCCTCACACACCACTCAAATTGAGAGACATCTTTTAAAAAGGGAAAGGAACAGCACTTAGATGCCAGGGACCAGATCATCAACTGATTTAAGCCAATCTACATCCCTGGACTTCAGTGAAGCGGTGCTGCTTTACAACAGCTCAGGATCTGGCTCAACCCATACATGGATTTATTTAAAAAGTGAATTTAGTAATGGTACCACTGACGAACGTAGAGCAAACTCCTCCGTGCCTTGTCTCTGGAAACAGTGAAGGATGAAAGTCCAAAATTATCCAGCTATCTACTGAACCTGCCCAGCCTGGAGCGAACAAGAACAAAAAGGTGTGTGTCTGAATTATTCACTGGCTTAAACTAAGATCTGGCCCTTGAAGAAAAACATGGTTGTCCATTCAACAAATTATACCTTGAACAAAACAAGAGAAGTCACAAATGAGAGAATGCAAGCCAAGCGATGAATAAAACAGGACCTCTGCTGAAATACTAGATTTCGGAAGTGTCCCCAAAATCCTCTTATTTTTAAGAACCATTTTGATTTCAGAGACGATTACAGACAGAAGTGTCAAGTTTACTCAAAGATCAAAGAAACAAAGTAATGGGTTAGCAGCACATGGGGGTGGAGAGCTTCAGGGAGTTAGATGCCCAAATCCCATTGAAAATTCACTGAACTGGGTACTTAACTCCTTTCAGTTCCTTTGAAAAATACCCAGCCTTAGTTTCACTTCTGACAAACTGGCTTGCTTGGAGGAGGGAAAACTGATTAAACTAATCTGACAGCTTCCTTTGAAAACTGAATTACTCATCAGCAGTAACAGAACAGCCAGCATTGATTTTTCCAGTCAAGAACATCCATTTCTAGCATTAGCAGGAAAACTTGGGGGTTTACAACATGGCAGGCATTACCAATCACACAAACCATTACTGTTCTTGTTTGCTGTCCTCCCAGCACATTTCTAGTGACTTCCTGTGTCTACTACTTGCAGCTCCCAGAAAGACAGCTTCTCCTGGCAGTTTCAGTTTGTTTTGCCAATTGCAGAAGTACTCAGCAGAAGAGGTAAAGTGTTAGAACCTGGACTGACCTCACAAAGTCCTGTCCTTGGTCATAAGGATAAGTTCAAATGTCCCATCTCAGGCAAGGCCACACAAACACAAGTGAATAAATGTAATGTTTGTAGAGTTATAGTGACCCTGTTTGGTCCTGAGGTATCGAGATTAGGTAAGGAATGATAGCAAGTTGTGTTCATCAGACTTACTGAAGTCAAACTTTGCTGTTTTACTATAAAGGATCCCTCGTTGCTTTTTTTTAATACCCATTCAGAGAGAATTTTGATCAGATCTGGGATTCTGTACTCCATGCTGGGGTACAGATTTTAAGATTTTGCTGATGTGTTTTTGTGACAAGACCAGGCAGAGAATGGAAGGTGGAGTGCCTGCAGATTTTTGGCTTTTTACAAACGCTAATACAGTATATACTATAACACACAGGAAGCTTAGTGAATACCTCTCGAATCTGGGTAGCAGAGGAAATACCATCATGTCCAAAGTACAGCTCTAAAGCTCTCTTTTGAGCTAAAGTCACAAAAAGAAGGTCTTTTCACATGGGGAGGCATAGCTCGGGGGGGGGGGGGAGGGAGCACTGGCCTGCTAAACCCAGGCTTGTGAGTTCAATCCTTGAGGGGGCCATTTACAGATCTGGGGCAAAAATCAGTAGTTGGTCCTGCTAGTGAAGGCAGGGGGCTGGACTTGATGACCTTTCAAGGTCCCTTCCAGTTCTAGGAGATAAGTAATAATTGGAGATATACCTAAGTGAAAAAACATGCTAATAAATGTACTTCATCTAGTTAAAGTGTTCCCTCCCAGCCCATCTACTCCTCTTCCTTGATTAGAGGAATGTATTATGACACTATAGCTAACACATCAGCGTACATTTATATACCACCTTCCATCAGAGGATCTGAAAGCTCTCTACAAAGGTGGATGAGTTTTTAAACCCATTTTACAGAGGGCAAATGGGGACGCAGGGAGGTGAAATGAGTTGTGTCAAGTAAAAGTGAGTCCTTGGCAAACAGAGTATAAGCAAGGTCTCCTGAATCCCAAATCCTCTGTTGTAATCACTAGATGATGCTGTTTAGTTAGCAGAAGGGGCCAGCTGAGTTGTGAGGGGAAAATAACTCATTATCTGCAAGAGAATTGCAGAAAGTTGTTAATGTGAATAGCTTTATGCAGAAGTGTTTTTTAAACACAGCCTGCCCCAAAGTTTACTGCAGTGTGAAAGTCCTTCTAAAGGTGTCTCTGCACTGCAACAACAGAACTGTGGCACCAAATCTCAGACCTGTGGGGCTAAAAACTGCAAAATTCCAGCTCAGCCTGGAGCTCGGGCTCTGACACACAGTGAGCAGGAAGGATCTCACAGCCCGGGCTCGACCCCAACCTAGCACATCAACACTGCTATTTTTAGCCCCACAGGTGCTCAGACTCTGTGCTGTGGGGTTTTCTTTGTAGAGCAGGCATCAGATGACAGAAGACAGTACACATGAACTAAAGGACTAGATTGTCCTCTCTTGGTCATGCTATTGCCACTCATCTGTTCTAACTTCCTCTCTTTAATTGACACAAGTTGTGTGCAAGGGGCTGTAACTTGCTCAGCACTTTAGTTCTAAAACAGTTCTCCAGCTCCTGAAATGTAACATTTACTTCCTCTTCTAATCCAAATAAAGGAGCTCTGCAGAAATGAGCATTTCCATCTCTTTCAAAGTACGTGCTAGATATAAACATTTGCTTTGGGATTTTAAAAAGTTACTGATGACAGCAATCACTGAGGCTCACATCCCCTGTATGGAGAATGAACCTAAAGAGATCCATCTCATGAAAATAACGACTTCCTTAAGCCCTATTTGTACTAGGATTTGGGGATGTCACTAAATCCATGCTGAAAATATTTACCTGCTATTGCACTTTTCAGCACAGTTACAGACAGCCTGACTGAGATTAGGGGAAAGAGAGGCCAAGCACGCTTTCTGTAATGGCAACAGAAACAGTTTAACCTTGTATACATTAGCCTACATATGCTGTTTTCAGCAGCAGTTCAGGACCACAAGCTGCTATCAGTTTTCAGCAATAGGCCAGTTTCATGGTGTATATGGGACCAGAGAGACCAAAAAATCCCAAGCAACCATCTTTCCTCAGTCACCTGCCACAGTATTGTTTTTAATCACCAGCCATGACTTCTACTCAAGGAAAAGTGAAACAAACAAACATAGCACTTGCAAAACAACAACAGATCATCCACTTCCTTCTCAGGAAGAGATGGTTGTTGCAGACATAACAATGCATTTAGAATTGCTTCTTTAAAAGAAGGAACTAATGAGACATGTATGTTAGAGCAAGAGATGAGATACGGTCATGTTCTCAATAATTAAGGACAGTAAATGCTCTTCTGTTTAAGCTCTGTCCAGCATGTATCAAAACATACCTGACTTCGCACTTTTTTAGTAATCTCAAAGCACTTCACAAAAGGTGAGAAAATATCTTTGTATTTTTTGCAAAACGGGAAACTTCGGCAGAGAGTGGTTGAGTGACTTGCCCAAAGTCAACTGAGAGAGTCAGTGGCACAGTTGGGACTAGAATCCACACTGCTTGGCAATCGGGACCCAAGCTTTAGTGACTAAACACTACCCCATACATTGCATGATTTAAAAGATGACATTGTGATAAACGGGATTTCCAAGAGCTTTGGCGCGATCTCTCTCAGGTGAAGTTTAGTTTACAGTTTGTTCAAGTGATCAGAAGAGAACTAGTAAAAGTAATGTAACATTCCTCCATACAGCAACTGAAGTGGACAAGCTCTCACTATATTTTAGTTGAGTTCCCTCTCTTCCCCTAGTCCAATGATACCATTTCTTACCTTCCATGGCAACAGTCCTCCTCACTGAGGACTGGTCACAATCCTCTCTAGGCAGAACATTTTGGAGCAGATTCCCACACTAGTCTCTGCTGATCCAGAAGCAAAAGATCTTGAACGTCAATCCCCACCATAGCAGCACATTGTGCTACTCCAGCATTGGCCTCAGCGTAGCTGTTGCATCTTGCAGCACAGCTGTTGCAGAGGGTATACCCAAACTCAGTATCTGCCTTTCCAGCACCCGTGTTACAATTACAGTCAACTTAAGAGAGGTACCAATTCCTCCTCCTAAAAAGGAAAGGAAATCCCAAAGGGCCCATTTTGACAGAAGCAAAGAGCAGTAGATGCGAACGCAAGCTTCCATCTGGCTATAAAATAAACCACCAACATAGTCCTCATTCAGGACTTTCCTCAAATAAAAACCCCAGATCCATATATCCAATAGTTTCACATAATGTAAGAGTATACACGGACCAAGCTCTCTAGGCAAGAAGTGGCATATTAGCAAGGCTTTCAGTCAAGAACTTAAGCATGGTCTCCCAATGTTTTATTTCTCAGATCCGCATCTAATATAGTTAGAGATGCGAAAAACAGCATCAACTCCCATGACTGAGGTTTTACTTTTCCATCCACTCCAAACAGTAGTGTTAAAAGAGCTTATTGAGTCACCAATATTCCTTCACTAGATTCAAATTTTTATCCCCGCTTATTAGGTTTAAACTAATTGGTCAACACAATTCATCACTACTATTAACCCATTACTTCAACACTGTCTAGCAGGCTAGATCTTCAACAGCTCCAGATATACCTTCCTTTCACAGGAGATGATCAGACTTATGCCAACCTGTCGTCTAATTTCAAGAGAAACGTCTTCTATAGCTTCACCTTGGGATTTTACACTTGTGAAGCTGTGCTGAGGTTGAGTACTTTAGCTAAATTAAGACTCCAATCTTAATTATGAGAGTGCAGTCCCATCACTGCAACTCATGAATAAACACTTTGCAGGGGCGGGAGGGGGGAAGGAGATCAGGCCCTCAGCATTCACATCTTTCAGGATCCCAATCCCTATACTCACATGAGTTGTCACACTATCGGCCCCATTCAGTCTTATTAATTTAATCCAATTAAAGTGTTTTGAATTCTTTAAAGTTTTACACTCGTTTTCACTTTACAAAGTAGATTTTAATCAAGTCAAGGTTTTGCCACACAATACACTTAGAGATGCACACGCCAAACTCATATTTCATAAGATCTTCCAACATGGAAGAAAGCAGCAAGGATACTGTGGTCTCAGAGGCGGTATTTTGGGCTTCAGTTGCTAGATGGTATGTAATGTGACAAGAACAGGAATAAAATAGTTTTTCCAGTGATGATAGTTCCTCTATACAAAGCTGCCATAAAGCAAGATGAAAAAAGCATGAACTCCTCCCTCATCCCCCTGCTGTGTAAAATAGTGGATTTTGCACATCTCCAGTAAGCCATGGGTCTAAAACAAAAAAACAAAAACAAGCAAAAATTCATCTTTGTGGGGAGTTCAGAAGATACTTAGCTTTATTCTTGGTAACACCACCTGCCAGTTTGCAGGATCATCAGCCCCCCTAAAAATCCATTAATTCTCCTCTTCCTGTGTCCAAGGAAAACGAACCACTTGCTGAGGCTTGAGAATGCGAAGATCTTCAGTTTCATCATAACATGTGTCTTCCAAAAGGTACTTATAAGTACATACAATAATTTATGTAGGACACTTCTAATCCAAATGCAGATAATTTGAACAAATTTAAAATCCCCCACAAAATACAAAAGGGAAGAGAAAACCATTAAATCTACACCAGAAGCTCCAATAAGAACACTTTAATCTGGCAAGTAGATTCCCCTTCCCCTCCACATTTTAATCTTTAGAAGAACTAATGTGTTGGGTAACTGATTTTCCAGCAGTTCAACCATTTTTATTCTATTATCCTGATGCACAAATACCTGCTGGTTTCAAGTAGACAATCACAGCAGCCAAATCAAACTAAAGCTTGCACCTGGGAAAATACTGCCTGAAGGAAAGCATCGATATTCTGGCATTGCTAGGGTAAACTGTTTTAATGTCCGAGTTCCAAGTCTAATTATTGACAAGAATATCTTCCCTCAGACACTTTCCCCACCCCACACTGTCACAAAGGAGACCCAAATGTGAACATGCTTGCTCCTCAAGCTAGTAACAGCCCAGTGCCCCAAACTATGAAGCTCGAACAGTCGATCTGAAACCTCTCACGGGCATGGGGACTTCAGCATCCCCATCAAGCAAAGAGGGTCATGCTGAAAAGGCAATACTCAGAACTAAAGTCTCAGCTGAAAACCCTGTATGTGCAGATTCCAGAAGGCAAGACATCCTAATAAAATCTGCCATGATGAGATAACGGAAACCATTCACACAGAAGATACTTTATTACAGAAAGGCCTGAGCAGAGTATTACCCCTCCAGTGGAAAGCTGGTATATAGCTCACCACGTTTTCCCCCATGACTGAAGAACTATGTGGCTTGCGGACATTTAAGTTTCACAGATGGCCAAAACCAAGCGAGCAGGGAGAGCATGGCTGCATTTTTTTTAAAAATCAGTTACTCCCCAGTAAAACATTCAGTGTTTTTACCATCAGCAGTAACTCTCCAGTCACTGCCACCCATGATTTCCTTGAATTTTGACTAGTGTAGGAACGCTAACTTCCCATGTACTTCAATGGTTGATTTTCAAGCAGCTTTTAAAACAGGCTCAGTGGCAGATGTGGGAAACCATTTACACTTTTACCCTGATTAAAAAATACCAAAAACACCCAAAACACATAGGTAACTGTTTTTTCTAGGGATCACATTCTAAATCTTCCCCGTGTCAGGTTTGACATAACCAGAACGCTACAGAGATGACATATTGCTGTGGCACTCATCATTGTGGTTGGCAAATTTATTTCAGAAGTAAAAATGGCCAAGGACAATACATTTTTGGGAATGGAGATGGGGGGGGGAATAAGATGAGAAATTGCTAGCCATAGTGGCATACAGATTAATAGGGACAAAATAAAATTATGGCTAAGTGTGTAAGAAACTTAGATATATAGAGAGTATGCGGGAAGAATAATGAGAGACTGCCCTGTATTTAAAAAAAAACGGGGGGGGGGGGAGAGAAATCAAGCTAAATACTTTATACAAGGATTATGCAGTTTTGTTTACTGTTCAGATGGACTTTTTTCTTTTTAAAAAGCCCTAATATGAGTTAATTAACTCAAGGTTAAAGCCAAAAAAGATTTAAAATAACTAATTCCAAAGAATCCAAGACACCATATTTTACTCTCACGGACTTTCTAAATGGTGATACCAAAGCACAAAAATGCCACAGCAGTCACTGTTCCACTGTATCAAAACAGGGTTTGAGAAATAATTCCAAGAGCCTGAAGCATACTTCCTCCTTCTAAGAGAAGGGCTATTCTCTGTTCAAGCCTCTTCTACACTGGTGCTAACACTACTTCAGCTCCACCAGGGTTAGTTACGTTTAGCACCGTAATGCAGAGGACCCTCTCGCTGCCACTAGCATTTTAAGCCTGGTGTCAGTTAAAACTGCTCTGAGCAACATTAAGCAACATGGAGCCAGATTTTTAGGTGCCTAAAGATGGAGACAGGCCCCCAGGGAGATTTTTGACAATCTGGCCCATGTCCTTAAAATGCAGGTGGGCAGCTTGCAGCCCATCTAGACTAGGGCTCCCAACTTGGCTAATTTTGCTGGAGCTGAATCAGCCTGTGTGACAGTGGGAAATGTTTGCCAAGTTTCCCTAATGTAGACAAGCCCTATGTCTCTATGTCCATGTATCACTGTCACCCTCCAACTCTGAGCCCTCCTGTAGGACACAAAAGGAAAACCATTATTTCTAGATCTCAATATCCAGAAATTTCTCCTCTCCTCCCTTGTAAGCAGTCTTGTCTCCTAATACCCCCGTGTCTCCTCCTCATATATGTATAGAATAAAGGTGCAGCTGGCAAAACACTGGGAAAAATTATCAGGTGAGTGAATTTACTACATGCACTGAATTCCAGGCCTCTGATTCTCATTAGCACCCCTGAACCCAGGATTCTAAAGCAAACCTAATACTTACACACAATAATGAACCCCTGGTGTCTGTGAGAGGTGGAAAATTTTGACCCAAAACAAACACATCAAAACCTTCCTAGTTGTGGCTAGAGCTTTGTAGTGCCAGACTTCCCAGACTGCTACAGCCTCAAAAGATTTCTTAAACCAAATCTAGAAATTTCTCCCTTATTCTGAGAGCACCCAAGATCATATTGGCTAATATCCAATGCCAATGAAGAAGGAACTACACTGCACAACATGTCTGCACCAGACAGTTAAACGAGCATCTGCTCTGGCTAAATGAAGGTCTGAGACACATCCTAGCTCTAGATTTAGGGTCAACACACAACACTATTTTGGGAGGTAACAATTTCTACCTTTGCTAGTATGTTCAGAAGCACCGGTCTTAGCAATGCTGGAAGTCCTAGTCTAGTTTGGAAGCCATTTTGTACACTGGCTCAGTCAGACTTGCTCTGGAGAGGTTTAACTGACATCATGCTGACAACAGTTACCAGAGCCCCCATCTTAAAATCCTGATGTGTTTGCATATGAAAGGTAGCTCAATTATGAGTCCCAAATCAATTTAGTGTCATTATGGACAAGATTACTTACGCTGATATTCCACATAGCTATACGAATTGTTACAGAAGAACCTCAGACATTGGGAAGATGCGAACTCTAGGTGGTGGTAAGAGGGCAAGATTTATGTAAGTCAGGAACAAGGCTTGTTTTAAGTACACAGCTTTTGAATAAAGACTACTTGCACCCCAGAGCTCAATCTTCTATTTCCAGTTAATAAGGCATAACACCAGCCACTCAATGTAACTGCATTAACAGCATCAATTCATGCCACATTAAAATACTTTCTTGGCACAATTTATTTTTCTGACCCAAACAAAGAAGCCACTAGCAAGTCATTAACAATATTCGACCCTAAAGTGTCAGTTTAATAGCCCTATAAAAACATTTTTAGATTTAAGGAAACAAAAATGTGCATGCTACTGATATTAAAACTGCAGTTACTCTTTCAGGAGTACCAGCTGCTTTTTTGCAAAGCATTTGTAATGTATTAATCTATACAGTGAAGGACAAAAACTCAACTGAAGGCAGTAGATGGCTGTGTTGTTAGGCGCCGCTAACAGCTCAGAAAGAGCGGATTCTTTTACTTTCTTGTCCATTTCTGGCTATATTATTCAAGCCCTTTTTAAAGTTATGTTCAGGCTGATCAACAAAGACTAAGAAGGGACTGTACATTTGTTTCTAAGTTCAAGTGAACAGAACTAGTGTAATTTAGGCTGAATTCCAGATGCTCAGTTTCAAACTGCTTCTTGAATAATGCCTCTCAGCCTTTTCATGTTGGCGATCACTGGCACTGCTTTTGGCCTTGCTATCCCATACTGATGAAAGTAGGGAGAACAAATAAAGGAACAGAATAGGATCTTCAATTGAACAGCCTCTTGCCAAAGTAGTGAAAATACCAATTCCCATTACCCCAGCTTCACTGATATGTCTATCAGAATTTTATATTGTATGTGCTTAATGGGGAGAAAGACTGCTCTTGAAAAGTATGAGTGTTTATTAGAATAATTTCTGTTAGATATAAGGAAGAGTACTGCAGATTTAATTTCACATCTTGGCTATGCTCTGACAAAGGAGAAGTTACCAAATGCAGCAACTAGCTCCTGTCCCAAGCCAGGGATTAACTAATGCCCCTCCCAAACCTTTCCCTACCCCTCCCACCCTCCAGCCCCAACCCTTTCCATTTTATTTCCCAACTAGACAACACTGTTGGCAAATCAAGACACCATGAAACTTACATCAGTAAAAAACAACCAAACAAAACAAAAGCATGAATTGTGCCAATGCATCAGGGCAACTATCCTATTAAATGATGTACTTCTCCACACTAGCATTTCTGCTTGGGAGCCAGCTGTACCTTTGTCACAGAGGATGATAGTTTTAACATTCTGAGTATGCTCTGTGGTACAATTGTAAGTGCTGCAACGCCACATACAAGAGAGATTCAACACCTGATTTTTTTTCCCCCCTAAGACTTTTTTCAGGGACACAACAGGGACATCCCCCAAGGGTTTGTGCAATGACACTCAATAAGTACAATCCAATACTTTAGCACAAATTACAATACCCAGTTGAGCACAGTATAAGGCATGTGGACAGAAAGAGACATCAGCAATATGCAGCAAGATGGGAAAGAATTCCAAAAACAGCAGGGCAGCAATGGTGCTTGAAGCTCCCATTGGTTAGATTTTAACCCCCCTTTGAATCCCTGATTCCTATCATTGAGGCCAAAATTCAGTTTCTATCATAGTGTTTCTGAGGCTGTTTGCTTTTGGCTGGGCAGTAAAGCCCAATTCCTTGTGTTTCATTCTAATACAAAAGCAGAAATGTTGGCTGAATCTGTAGAAGAAACTAAGCACCAGGGATGCCTGAAGGTGATTGAAACTTTGCTCTGGCCATAAAATGTCACTGCACTAAGTTTTGGGTGTTTATGGGGGAGTAAACTGACCCAGCCATTAGCATGGTCACAAAAAATTTTGTATTTAAAAAAACAAGGCAAACTGATTAATTATGAAATCTTCTTTTCACAAGTAGCCCAGGTTTAAAAATATTCCCACAAAATTAAAAGTTAGATTCCTCCACCTAAAAAAATAGTTTATACATATGCGCTGAAAGTGACCACCACAGGTCTGAACAGCACCTTACTGTACAGACTAAGACTTAAAGAATTGATCTCACATTTGCAGTCTTTAATTATAAAAAAGAAAAATGTCTGGCTATGGCTGGGTTGACACATATGGGAACACTTCAGAACACAAGGCAGAGGCAAAACGAGCAGCGTCGCTTTCCAGGCCAGGGTAGCGGTGTAAAGGGAAGGGGGCACTTCATGCACAAAATGTATTTTACAAAATACAAATCCAAAAAAGCAAAAAACCCCACCTTGCACTAAACTGCAACACTCTTAACACTTGCTTTGCCACAGGCTGCTGCCCATGCCTTGCTCAACAGAGGAGGCATGTTAAAGGGGGTGGGAGGGGGGGAAATCCATGTTTCAGTCTATTTTCCAAAACTCTCTTTTATAGGGACATCTTCAGTCATCTGATGTCAGACACAGAGCTCTCATTAGAGTCAGCGTATGAAGTGGTCATGACAGGAGTGCCGTTGTTTGCCAAACAGCCGTGTCTCAAGGTTTCAAAGTATGAGGCCTGCACTGGTTTGTGGGACTTCAGAACTTCTTTAGCATCTTCTATCTTAAACCATTCCCTTTTCCTTCCTGTGGGCAGAGGAATAAATTAGTAAACGCAGTAAGAGGACTAAAGATAGACATTTATCCCTTTTGTGAAGTTTTTGCTGTTGACTAGCATTCTGTCTCAACTGTGACTGAAGTGGAACAATGTAGTGGGCTTGCAGCCCAATGCCAATTCAAAAATCCCACGAGACTTCTCTCATTAGTCTTTTGATCTCATAGCGACTGAAGGGTCCCCCTAGCCAAGTGTAACACAGATGCCTCCAATGTTCCACAAAAGATGTTCATTAGGGTAGTAAGTCCAGCATCCAATTGATGGTAGTTTTGGATTCTGAGATTTTTTTAGATGTTATTTCCATGATTTCTGCCTGGGATAGAAAAATATAAAATCACCACTGATTTTAAGGGAATTCATAACAAATTTTGAACTCCATCTATCGTTTAACAATTCTCTTTTTAAATGACATGCTCCTGAAAAGGAGGAAATGATGGCACCCTCTGAAACCTGTCTTGGCATGAAGAAGTGCTTTTTCCCCAAGGCATCTCAATCCTCTTGTAAAGCATGTGTCTCTTTGTACTGAGACCTCTCCTGAGGAGAGCCTGCAAGATGAGCCCAATTATATGCAGGTTTTTAAGAGTGTTGACAAGCATCCTGCAGGAATTATACTGACAAACTCGTTTTCGTTTGAGGATCTGATAAGGATTTAAATGCACAGCTCTCAGGAGTGACTGGTGAAACAGAAGTGCAAGAATTACACAACACATGAGTCTCTATACAAACCCACTGAGACGACACTTAAAGGACCAGGAAGGAAGAAGGAATCAACAACATGATCATATTTTTGCTTTCAAAGGACAAGTCAATAGAATTCATCTATTCTAACCATCACTTACAGTAAAGGGCGGGGAGTTTGCATGCTTCTGTATGAGGGGGACGATGTACACCAGTAATGCTAACAAGCAAGAAAGTCTTACCAATATTGACAGAGTCTTCCCAGTCTTCCAACACGTCTGTGACAATAAGTACATAAACATATGTTCTGTGTTTCCTGTCCCGATTCTGAAAGGCAAAATGGACAGGATTATATGGCAGAGCAGGCAAAAAGACAACCCCTAAATAAAATCCTAAAACCTTTTTTTTTTATTGGGGGGGGGGGGGGGCGGGGATGCGAGGGAGAGCGGACTACTGAAAGCAGCCTCAAGCCTTCCTTTAAGTAGTGACCTTATTTAGTCTACAAACAGTGGTCTCCCATTTCAAGACCAAGAAAGTTGTTCAGAAAGGGTTAGTGTGTATAAAAATCAAGGGACTACAATAAGTGGCATTAGGATGAAGTACCGTACAATAGTCCACACACAATAAATAGGCCCCACACTATTCCATGAAGTCTTGCTCTGTACTGCCGGTAAATGGCATTATTTAATATGAGATCTGATTTTGATTGCGGTTGATCACCAGCTATCCCACCTGAAGTGGAAACTGAGCACTCAGCACCTCTGAGGGGACAAAAAAAAGGTGCTTTTCCTCCAAATCTGATTGTCATTTTAGTGAAACTTCTTTCTAAGCTTGCAGCAGTATGCATGTTGACCAAACTAGACATTTCTGCAGCAAGACTTTACAACCTGAACAGATATTTCAATAAACTTACCTCAAAAATTCCTACTAATCTTCCTAACGTCCCTTTCACTCCAGCCTACAGAAAGCACAAGCAGAAGAAGGTTTAATGTTTTTAACTACGGCTCAGCTCATTTCCTTATTTCCAGTGTGACAGCAAGGTTTGTAAAAACAGGAAGTAAATGTTGCAAGCAGTCAATTCACATGAAAACAGTGTAATCACCAGAGCGATGATGTAACTGTAGCAGAGCCCCAAAAGCCTGGGATCCATCTTAGAAAGAAAAATCAGTTTGACACCTGCATATCAAGATACCCTCAATCATCAAACAGCTCTTATATGGCAAATTGAACAGAAAGACATGCTCAGCACAGTTTGAGCCCAGATAAAACTTGCTTAAAATAAAGGGGAAAAAGTTGAAGATCTCTAAGATCAGCAGGCTTGGGTTTCAAAGCTGAAAATAAGTTTGTGTCAGATGCAAAAAGCAGTCTGCAGCAACACCACTTGTTCTACAGAAAGCTTTTATTTCCTTGCAGCTGAGCTGAAGAAAATGTGGGTTGGAATTTCAGTTTTACTTTGGTCTACTTGGGTTCAAAGGCTGAGTCCACACTAGAAAATTTTAGGGTGAGAAACCTCAGGTAAAATCAATGGAATCCTATCTACAATACAGCTTCCATCACAAATACTGGTGGTGAATTACAAGATATGAAGTTTGCTATTTCAGACAAGGGCCAAATACATCCTTAAGGGCTTTTGGGGTAAAATGTTTGTTTTACCCTTTCCTTTACCCACATTGTTGGGTATGTAAGTCTGTGGACTTAATTCTCTGCTATCTTATAACTACCACAGTACTGTGGATAATCAAATTTATAGATAAAAAAATCAGACAAGTATATAAATTGGATTTTTTATTTAAATTCAGTACAATTTTAAATACATATATCTAAATTAAATTTAAAATATCAACGTATTATATGGCCTAACCTTACAATATCTATTACAATAATTTTAATTAAATTAGCACAAACAATTACAAATAATCGCCATTAATCACAAGATTAAAACAGTTGTGATTAATCAGTTTTATTTTTACTGTTAAATGATAATAGAATACTCATTCAAATTATGTCTGATGAAGTGGGTATTCAGCAATGAAAACTTATGCTCCAATACATTTGTTAGTCTATAAAGTGCCACGGGACTTTCTGTTGCTTTTTACAGATCCAGACTAACATGGCTACCCCTCTGATACTTGACATTCAAATTACAAATATTTTGGATGTTTTTCTACATTTTCAAAAATATAAAAGTACTGCAGTGCAATCCCTAGCATGAAAGTGCAATTTACAAATGTAGAATTATTATTTTTGTTTTGTCTGAGTGCAGTTATGTTTAAAAAAAAAGGTAAAACTTTAGAGCCCACAAATCAAAGCATGTAGGGGCATATGAATGCTGATGTGCCAGATATCTTGTAACCCCAGCTTTAAAGTACACAGGATTAGTTAGGGTAGTTAAAATTTAGGGTTCTCCATTATTATTTCTGACCTTCCTACCCTACCCTTCATTAGCAATTAATTTTGCCAGCAATGAAGGATACAGCAGATGAAAAGTACATTTTAAGTTACCATTGATGTTTGCCACCTGCAGGTTCAAATCAGTTCTTATAAACACATGGGATCCTTACAGCTTCAGTTCAACAGCCTGGGAAATCTTTCTAGTCACACGCAATATTTAAAGTCTGAGTACTTGTATTTTTGTATATCTGGCAAATAAGGCATTTACATACCACGATGTTGACTGTGATAAGCTAATTATAATTCAAGGTTAATTGTACTACAATGGAACTGGAGACGTGAAATTCAAATGCATCTGTGCAGACAGCAAATTATTTTCTAATTCTTCATATGCTCTATTCTTACATGTAGAACCAGTGTTGGAATTCACATCAAATATTTAATTAGCTGATGCAACATAAAACAACCTCTCAAACCAATAAATTCAAATAGTGAGAGAAAAAAGTGAAAATGGCTGCACAACACTATTATATTTAAATGTAGAACTGTGCAGAAACCAGAGAGTTTCTTTCCTGTAGGAAATTTCACATTTCATTCTGGATCTGAACAAAAAGGTCAGAAATGCACATTCCTATGGAATGGAAACAATTGAAAAAGTTCATTTCACTGAAATATTTCCAACATTTCCAGCCAGTTCCCTTGCACCCTCCAGCGCCTGCCCATCAGATTGGCAGCCCAGAAAGCTGGGTAGTCAGCCACTTGGGAAGACTGACTACCAGGTGGGAAGCCCAGGGAACTAGGTGGGGAGATAGCCAGCTGAGGTCCTGAAATCCTGGGGAACCTGTCAGGCAGGCTGCCAAAGTTCCTGCAGGCCCAGGGAGCCAGGAATCCCCAGCAGCCCATGAGGCGGGCTGCAAAGGAGCCAGCTGGGTCTACCTGCTCAGCCAAATCTCCCATCTCCCTATATGTAGGAGGTGGATGCAGTTGTCCCAAGAATGGGGATCAATTCTCATCAGAAAGGAGCTCCTATTAGTACCTCCATAACAGAACAATCTAAGTACTGCTCTTCAAAAACTTCTGAAATCAAGCGATGGGATGAATTCTTTTAAGGCTTACACAATAGTCCTGAGTTCCAGGAAAAACTGATACCCAGATAAGACATCACTTTGGACCACTGCCTCTGCCAAATTAGCATTCCAAACTGGGCACCTCAGCTTCTCAAGTCCAGTAACAGATTATGCCCATCATATGACAGGTCCCCAGGCTAGCATTTTAGCACATACAAAGTAGTTCTGTGATCATAAGACTGAGATTTCATATCGTCTGTAATTCTGTGCAAGTATTATACATTGCACAATTATAACTGGCATATTGAAATTTGATTTGCAGACTATCTAAACAAATACAGCTAAGTAGCATTTAATGACTACATTCATTGGATTAAGAAGTTATAATCAGCTGCTGCAGTGATCATATGGTCCTCTACCAGGTAACTACACGCAATACATCGCTCTTCTGAAGTTCATTCGAGATGAGTCTTCACGATGTCAGCATTTGATAGATTGAGGGCAGAGGTGGAATCTGAAATCACTAGAAATACGACAGGGTGCTGTAGTGGTCAGCTGTTCCTGTAACCCTGCTCCTTTTGGCACTTTTGATGTTTATTGTTTGTTGAGCAGCATTTGAGCAGGCAGGTACTTCACTTAAAGCAACTCAACCCTGCTAGGCTGCCATAGTTTGAATTACAGTCTCATGCGGCAGCAATACATGTGAGCAAGCAAACATCAGCTGAGCAAGAGAGGATTATCTCAGCCAGCCCAAACCAGTTTCTTCACGGCAAATGGAGTCCATGCCAAGGCTTCCTTTCATCCACTAAGCTGTCATAGAAAGAGAGCAGCTTCTCCCAGGTTCTCAGCTGCCAGAGAAAGGGAGGGTCAATACAGACTTATTCTAGGATTTGAAAGGTGAAGCAACTGATCTGCTCAATGAACCTTTGACTTCAATATCAAATAGCTTAATTATTAATAGTGAGTTGTTCATAAAGCAGGGCTGTGTCTCCAAGAAGAACATTTTTCACTAGCCCGGTTAAACTATCATTTGTCTTTTGCCAGCATCATATTTTGCTATAATCTTGATTATTAGTAGCTCAAGTTCAGTGTGCCATGTTACAGCTTGGGAACAAGAAAACTGAGTAGTTTCTGCTCAATTTCAAAGATATGAGCAGATGTAAAATGCTATCTTCACAGAAAAAAAAACCAAAACCAAAAACATACCCCAACAAAAATAGACCTCAGAAGAACTAGCGGGCTTTGGGAAGAGAGGTTCTTTTTAAAACATAACCATCTTATTCTTTCCATGGCATGCAAGCAAATAATTGCTATGAGAGACAGCTGGGTGCTGCCAACGATTTTCACAAGCACAATTAACCCCACCTGCATTTAAAACCAAATGCCATGGGCCTAGTTATACAATGCAGGTGAACAAAGTACAAAGTTCAATACTCTGCCCCACAATCCTCCTCGCTACACAACTGGGGGAGGAAGACAATCTCAGCTCTAACCTTATCTGACTTTCAGCACAAAGCATAATATGAGGGGAAGCAAGAGTGAAAATTTTTGAAAAAACCCTCAAGCATTCTTTAAATACTTGCAACGTGTTAGTTGAGTTTTAAATACTTCAGAGGTACATGAACCCGCTTCTTTTATAGGAATAAAGTAGGGTGCCAATGTGCGGTTAGTTAATTTAAAAATGGCAGTTACTTCCTAATACAAGTTTTTATGGAAGAGTTAAAAAGGAAAGACATTTTGATATTAAGAGGCTTAGAGTGTATACAGCAGGTGATATACATAAGGATTTTTAATTCTGATATGTAGATTTTGAGGACCTCTGAATAAATACACAAAACACAGGAACTGCTGTATTAGACCAGACCAGGGGATCACTTAGTCCAGCATCTTGTCTGACAGCAGCCATTTCCAGATGCTTCAGCAGACAATGCAAGAAATTCCATAGTTGACAAATATGAAATAATTTGCCTATGGGGGAAGTTTCCTCTAAACTCTTATCAGTTAGCTGTTGACTTATGCCCTGTAGCCTGATGGTTTAAAATCCTCATAAAAACATTTTAAGTGTTATTTTATGCAATTGTGGACCTCCTTGTTATCTATATGAACATCTAATCCTTCCCAAATCCCTGAACAGCTCATGGCTTCAGTTAATCTGTGGAACTCACTGTTAGATATCACACATGTTATGTAAAATAATAATAATTTATCAGTTTTCAATGTGTTGCCTTTTAAATTAATTGAATGTACCTCATTCTTGTAACTGAATAAGCGTCTACTGGAGTGCTCAAATTACTTTCTCGATATAATTCTGTATACCTGTCACCTATCCTTCCAGACCAGTCCCATATGAGGAGAGAGCTAAATGATAAGAAGTCTTTCCATGCCTCCAATTATTTTCATGGCCAGTCTCTGGATAGCCACACAGGATTTAAAAAACCAAAACAAGAAGACCTGGGGGGAGGAATAGCTCAGTGGTTTGAGCATTGGCCTGCTAAACCCAGGGTTGAGAGTTCAATCCTTGAGGGGACCACTTAGGGATCTGGGGCAAAAATCAGCACTTGGTCCTGCTAGTGAAGGCCAGGGGCTGGACTCAATGAGCTTTTGAGGTCCCTTCCCGTTCCAGGAGATAGGATATCTCCATTAATTTATTTATTTATTATTAGGCCAAAACACTTAATTTTTTCCCCAATAAATGGACCTCAATGATTTGAAAGGTACCATTAAAATCTTCTATACCAACTCACGGACAATTCTGTAAGGACATGTCTTTTCTGAAGCTCTGTTTTTTTAAGAAACTGCTTTTTATTAACTATACAATGTAAAATTCAACTTAAAACAATAGAGCTTCATTTTAACTTGTTTCAAGTAAAGGTCTCGGCCAAAAGGCAGTGTTTCTCTTGAAAAAGAGAGCCTTTTTTAAACAACTGTACTACTTTTCTTCTCATTTCCTATTTTCTTCCACTGTCTGTAACTTTGGCATCACGCATGACCCTTCCCCTTCCTTCTCCTCCCACAACTATCTTGTCTTCAAACCTATTGTTTCGTTGTCTTCATATCACACCTTCATTTCCTCCCACCTAACATTAACAAAACATTTTCTTATTTTTAAAAAAACAGGATACCTGCATTATATTTGGGGGGGGGGGGTGTACTAGAGAAGTACCAGCAACCATTTGAAAAAACATTTTAAAGTCTAGAAACAGTAGCCAGGAATTGTATCACTCTATTAGATTCTAAACCAACAGGACACAAAAGACTACTCAAAGCGAAGGCCGTACGGGGAATGGAAGATTGTCTCTTCACAGCAAGAAATGAGATGGGACAGTCAAACTTAAATCATTGTTTAGCTTTTTTGGGACCTACGAGACATACCATGCACATATTACTGAAGAGAATTTATGTATTTTTCACAGTTAGATGAAGGAAAAAGATCATTAGACATATATCTATAAGTTTCTTAAATAGATACCAAGACCCGCATTCAATCTTAATTCCATTTGTGATGAGAATATTCTGTTCTGCACCCAACATATATCCTGTGGTGTTCAATTTAGAAGTTATACACTTATAGAACTGTAATCAGTTCTCTATTATACATGAGCTTTCCACTTGACTTTAAATGATTTTTACCCTTAAGGATATGAAGATAGAAAAGTACAGTAACAGACACTGTCACTAACAATGCAAGCACTCTAATAAATTGCAGGTATACTGAAAAATGAGCCAACAGGCTGAAAATATTTTTCACAACATGCAGATTGTTTTGGCAGCGGGGGAAGGGAAGGAAAGGAAAAGAAAGGAAAAACAAGAATGGAAAAGAATAAGAAAACAGAGCCAACTACCGACCATAGAGTGAGTCCAAGTGTTCTGTTCTTGTTGACTACATACCTCTTCACAGACTTCCCGCACAGCAGCCACATTGGGCTCCTCCTCAGGCTCCATGCCACCTCCTGGGACAATCCATCTGTCTGGATGGCGACTACTGCTCACCAAGAGCACCTGCCAACGAAAAGAGTTATATTTCAAAGCAAAACAGAATGCAACTGATGTGTGTACTCATGGTAGTATGCTTTTGAGGGACCTAGCTTAAAAAATATAAGTTCTCGTATACGACCCCTAAGACAGGTCAAATTGGGGTTCTGAAAAATATTCTGCTTCTTCTTTCTGAGGCCCAGCCTTCCTTAACCCTGTCCTATTTAGTCTGTTGCACATCTCTATTTAGTAAGCTACTGCAAGTTCTCCAAATTACTCCAACTACTACTAATCTGGAACGGGGATACGCAATCTTGAAAAGACTAAATAAATGGAGGCTGAGCACCACAAAATTAAGGTAAGCAATTTGACATGGCATCACAAAGCATATCATTGCAAGTCAACGTCATCATATATTGTTTAAATTTCAAGACACATCACAACACAGTATCCAATAGTCAAGACACTTTACCACTACTTTGCACCTGTCCACACCTACATTACATGAAATGGGACTTTTTTTTTTTTTTTTAAAGTTGGTTGGGCACAGAATTAAGGTAACTTGCCCATGTAAAATGCTAATTTTGATAGTTTAATGGAAAGATTTTCAAGTTGGTTGCCCAACTTCCTTTTTGCCTTTGAAAAGTTTCTCGCTGAATGTACATTCTATGCAGTACGGCACTAACAGAATAAACACGTTAGGCAAGTAATTGCACACCTTTTATTTAAAATTACATGCATGTCCCAACTCTTATACCCCTTTCTGGCTGCTGAAAAGAAGAGATGTTTCTCATCCATCACACTTCTTCTGACTCTTGGGACTGACAGGAAGAGATCCTAGCTAATTCTGTCCATTCTCTCCCTGCTCCCTTGTGTATCAGGCACCATAAGAAGCAGTCCTGTGATCAGCACTCAGTTTCCTCTGCCTCAGATAAGGTAGAATACAAAAAATAAATAAATCACCAATTAGATCTGTGAAAAGCAATATCTGAAATGTTTGAGTTTCATCAGCCTAGAAAGAGTAAAACAAAACAAAAAAAAACACCACACATTCCCATTTCAACAGAGTTAAGCTTGTGAACCAGCAAAATAGGTTTGAATATATCTAAGTAGGAGCAATTCAAGTTTTCCCCTAAATATGTATTTTTGAGGTAATTCTTTGGAGCACCTTTAATGTTCTGCTATGAAATATAATGTGGTTTTATTTGTTTGCTTATCCTCTCCCATAAACAAATGCTAACTATTAATCCCAGCTGGCTGAAAGTTCCCCCAAGGAATACCTGGACATTGTGTTTACTGAATCCGGCTGTGATTCATCCACAAGGAGAAAGACAAGCAAATACAAAACCTGTGATGTTTTCCCAAGTTTAAGTGATGTTTATTCACTCAATCCACTCAGAGCTGTCATGTTCCTATTTCACTGGCACAATTACCAAAGCAGCTCTGAACTAATGCAACTGTTCCACAAACTTTCCAACAAAACAGTCCAATTAGGTTACAGGCCAACTGTAATAGTTTCACTCAGACATTTTAGAGCTAACCTGCAGAAAAGACTACGCCTATGCCTTACTGTGTAAATGCTGATTTATATATATTTAGTATTGAAAGATTAGAGCAAATTAGCATGAGAAATTCTACATGCACATGACTGTACATTCAAAAATCACATTTGTGTGGAAAGCAAACTTAAGACTTACAGAGTTCCCTCCACTTTTGACACTTTATACAGTCTTGTCTAACAACCAATCAATTTGTAAAATAATGTTCTTTTTCTGTTAGCTAGAAAGCTTACTCGCAAGTTACACTATGTTAAAAGAACATTAAGATTCCAAAATCAAGCACTCAGAAGTTCAGGAATGCCAGAATTATGGTTGCCTGTGAGATCTTAATTCAGCCCTCTTGTGTGTTTGCACTGTTATACAATCTTTAAATGTGTGATCATATACCATTTTTTCCAGAGGACTCTTGCCTCGTTTCAGTGCACACTCATCGAGCAGTCAGTCAATATTTTCAAAAGCTCCCTGATCTCAGTTCCAGTAACCTGACCCAGACTCAGCACCACCCACAGCAACTCAGCGCAGCAATTACAGGTAAAGTCCTGGTCAGACCCAAGCTGGAATGTGCCCAGTGCAGACAGAATCTTTCTGGAATTTAGCTGCTAAAATCTAAAGTCTATACTAAGCACAAGCAAACTCCAGTTTGTAAAAAGCTTATAACCCAGCCAAATTCAGGCAGACTTTCACAAGAGTGGCAAAAAGAACACCCCTGACACACAAACCACCAGCCCCCCATGAAATTTCTAGTCCCTACTGCAAAGCATGGGGCAACAGAGTGTCTAAGAAATGGTCCCCACAATTTAACAAGGGCAAAACATTTTCCTCTAACCTTGTTCCCAGAAACAGCAAAACTATTCTGGCTGAATTTTCTAAAATACTTCAGCATGAGGCAGACATCCAGAATGGAAAATTTCAGCCCAAACAGTTAACATAAAGTTACAAGCAACTGAAAACAGGGTCATGATGGGAAGCATCAGGCAACCTTAATAATAGTTGGTGAAAGCAGACCAACCTATAACAGATATAGTAAGTCCATTTTTTTAAATTTGTTCAAATAGTGAATACAAAGATTGTATATTCTCTTGGTATTGAAACCTCCTCGTCAATTATTGGAAGTAGACCACATCCACCCTGACTGAATTGTTAACGCTGATTCTCCACTTGTAAGGTAACTCCCTTCTCTTCATGTGTCAGTGTATTTATGTCTCCTCCTCCATTTCAAAGAGAAAGTTGTCATGATTTACCCAAAATTAAAGAGAAGCAATGGGAAGAAAGAAGGGAATATTTGTTTTCTAGTCAGGGTAAAATATACCTGCCCTCAGTAGCTACTAATTTCAATTTGTAGTGCCATCTCCAAAACAAAACCTGAGGCAGACCCCTGGAATATCAACAGAGCATACTCACTTGTAGTCAGCTTGCAGTTGTAGCTTTTTATTTGAATTTCCTCACTTTATCTGCTAATAAATCACAGTACTAAAGCTTTTTAAAAAAACAGTTTGATGGTGCAGAACAAGTAATGGAACAACTAGACAACCCTCAGTGAGGAGCAAAAACCTATCATTCTCATAATCTAGCATAGTTTGAACGCATACTTGAAAGAAAGAGGAAATACCCTCACAGGAGGAGGAAACATGCTCTACAGGGGCATCGTTTTTGACTGCTTTAAACAGGATATTGCCACTAATCAGCTCTTACCAGACAAAAACCTAGATCAAAGTGAAGTTGTGACATTGTTGTCTTCTTCGAAAGCAAACAGGATGTACACTGGGAAATTCATAAATCCAAAAAGCTGTACTCCCCAGTATAAGCCTGGAGTTCAAAGGTCTCAAGTAAACTGGATAGTATGATCCAAGACTGCATATAAACAGAGAAATAAAGACAACTTTAACGATTTACAGTCTGCTTGGTAACCAGTAAAAATAAGTAAATAAATCACACCTTCTGTAAGGTAACATTTTTCTGTAAATCATTAAGAAATACTTGGGAGGAAGGATAGGAATGCCACAGACAAGACTGAAACTTGAAAAATCCACCTCTGAGTGGAAAGCTTTGCCAGGCAAGTGCAGAAGACTAAGCCATCAATTTCTACAGAATTCAGTTTTTAAACAACTACATTTCTAGTCATTATAGTAGGAGGATAAATGTCAAACCACGCATTACATTAATTTAATTATTTGGTAGTGTAACTAGGACCCAAATGTGCAGGTGAAAAGTGGTTTTTTTTGTGAAAGAGGCAGGTGCCTCAATGGAGATTCTGTCCTCTCTCTTGCCCCACCTTCACATGGTTTTAAAAGGTACAAACTTGTACAAAGCTCTGAAGGGAATATTTATACTTCAAAACTAGTGTCCCTGAACAAAGGATTCAGAAATGAATTAGTACATGTCTCTTCCCCATCCTGAACAGCAGAACTGAAAAGCCTCTGATATCTTCCCAGAACCGAGTATTTTTGTGTTAACTCCCCTGGTCTGTAGAGAAAGCAATGGTAAAAAATTTCTCAACATTATTTCTGTGCTATATTAGTTACTGGCCCACTCAGCTGAAGTGCAATCTTTCATCTACAGTCCTATACTCATTTTTGGCTTGCTGTGGCCTTCAATAAGAAAATTTAAATCCTGGTCCTTCTGCCACTGGTCAAAATGTCAACTGAAGTGCAATATATATTTCAAGTAACATGATGTAGTTTTTACAGCATTTTTTCTTTCCTCAAAAATAAAAAATTAAATGCTCCTGATAGTGCAACACACAGCCAAGAGGCCAACAGTTATTATCAACCTTATCTTTCAGAACACTCTGTTTTTATGTTTGAGATAGTAAAATCTATAGCCTCAGTTTTATAGTGAAGTTTACAAGGGAGTACGGAGGCATGTAGATTAGACCCACTGAGCAGCCAACTAGTACTTATCCTTTTCTATTGCCCAGACAGCCCCTGCAGGGAAGGGGGCCTCATATGGCTTTGGGAGAAAGCCTGGCTGTCTTTCCATTCACTGTCAAAAAGCAGCTATAATTAAGACAAAATCCCTCCCTTGTTCCCCTCTCCCCATTCTCTAACACAGTCCTTTAAAAAGCATAAGCATTTCAAGTACAGTTACTAAAATATGGAGGTTTGCTATCAAACATCTGTATTACAAGAAATAAATATATAATTCTGTAAAGAACTAAGGCTTCTCCCAGCTTGATTTATCAAAACCAATAGGGATTACAAAGAAAATGCCCGGCATTGATATTCCTATAACTCTTCCTGCCCCCACCCGCACCCTCACTTCCTGGCAGTATTCCTTTTCTGCAGTGAGATCATGGGGGTGGGGAACAGTACTTCTTGCAAGCAATCTGGCTAAACAGTAGGGATGCTGTAGAAAGGTCTCTCCACTATGCAGCAGACCCAAACGTAGCACGATTGACACACCAAAATGAAGATCTTTGCCCTTTATAGAACCATAGAAAATAAAACCTTAGCAGAAGAATTAACCTGATAGCAATGGCAGCCTGGTATTTTAAGATGTAACTTTGCTAGTAAGAAAGGAGTGAAAGACGATGTCATTAAGCTTAACCAACCTCATGACAAATCAAAAAGCTCCATTAGCAGCTATGTATGTACTTGCACTACTTAAACACTGCTTAAAATTCTGAAGTTTGTATTTCTTAAGAAAAAAGCACAAGTGTTTTTAAATTTTCCCTTCCTCTAAGAAATCTGAAAGTAAGAGCTCTATCCCTACAACTTTTGTTATTTTCTATTTTTACCACAATGTCTCATGCAATTAAAATTAACAATTTTGAAACAAACTCTGACATTAGCACAGTTCTGGGAATAAGACTGGTTAATGAACTGCTGTTGCAGAGGCAGGAGAGAAAAAGCAGGAACACAAATATAATACAGTATCACTTCGCTCTCCCTCTCAAAAAACCCCACCACCCCAATGGCTACAGTTTTTTCCTCTAATCTGTTATTAATCAAAACAGGCAGATATGGGGATTATTATAAGAATCAAAAGGTGAGTAAGGAAGAGTTAAAACGGGAGGCTACAACAGGTCATACTGAAAGATCAACTGTCAGGCTGAAAGGAAGTTCCACAAGGATCAGTTTACTGACCAATCTTATTCAACATTTTCATTAATTACGTTGGCACAAAAAGTGGGAGTGTGCTAACAAAATCTGCAGATGACACAAAGTTGAGAGGTACTGCCAATATGGAGGAGGACTGGAAGATCATACAAAAAGATTTGGATGCCCTTGAAAACTAGAGTAATAGAAATGGGATAAAGTTTAATAGTTCCAAATGCAAGGTCATGCACTTAGGGACTGACAAGAATTCTTGCTATAAACTGGGGACGTATCAGTTGGAAGCAACCAAGGAGAAGAAAGTTCAGGACATATCAGCCGATCACAGGATGACTGAGCTGCTAATGTGACATGGCCGTGAAAAAATCCTATGCAATCCTAAGATGCATCAAGTAAGATATTTCCAGTAGAGATAGGGAGACGGTATTACCATTAGACAAGGCACTGATGAGATCTTATCTGGATACTGTGTGCAATTCTGGTCTCCCATGTTTAAGAAAAATGAACTCAAACTGGAACAGGTTCAGATAAGGGCTACCAGGATGATCAGACGAATGGAGAACCCACCTTAGGAGAAGAGCCTGGCTTGTTTAGATAACAAAATGAAGGCGGAGGGGAGATATGATTGCTCTCTATAAATGTATCAGAGGGATTAAACACAAGGGAGAGACAAGAGTTATTTAAGTTAAGGGTCAAGGTTGGCATAAAAACAAATGGATATAAATTGGCCATCTACAAGTCTCTAACCATCAGAGTGAAGTTCTGGATCAGCCTTCCAAGGGGAGTAATGGGGGTAAAAATCCTAACTGGCTGAAAGACTGAGCTTGATACATTTATGGAGGGGATGGTATGATGAGATTACCTCCAATGGCATATGGCCCATCTGTGACTGCTATAAACAAGTACCTCAAAGGGCCAGAGATGGGACACTAGAGGGGGAGGGATCTGAGTTACTACAGATAGTGCTTTCCCAGGTGGCTGGCAGGTGGGTCTTGCCACATGCTCAGGGTCTAAATGATTGCCATATTTGGGGCTGAGACGGAATCTTCCCCCAGGTCAGACTGGCAGAGCCCTAGGCAGTTTTCACCTTCCTCAGCAGCATGGGGCACAAGTCACTTTCTGGTCTGAACTAGAGTAAATGGTGAACTCTCTGTAACTTGAAGACTTTAAATCAAGAATTGAGGACATCAGTATCTTAACCAGAGGTTACGTGCCTAGTACAGGAGGGGGTAGGTGAGGTTCCATGGACTGCAATATGCAGAAGATTAGATAACATGACCATGATGGTCTCATCTGGCCTTAAAGTCTATGAGATATTTTCTAAACAAAACAAACCCTCTCGCCCATCAGCCAGGAAAGGCAGGCCAAATGTTTGATCTAAACTACTTGACAACATTCTAATAGATTTAATCACTACCTTCCTCAAAAATACATTAATGAATGGCAAAAACATCCTGGTATCACCATGCCATGGTGTCCCAAATAATGTGGGAATCTCAGTGCATAAGCGGAATTAAGAGGGAAATTCTAGCCTTCTATCATCTGTGGTTAACTCCCTATTATAGTCAGTGCAATTTAAAGATGTAGTCTAGATTAATCTAACCTATATCAACTACAGAAATGCTATCCACCCACACAAGTATTTATATAGCCCAGTATCTAAGCTGTCACTAATTTTATGAATATTCTAAACCTAAATGAAAAAAAACAGACAAAACTTTGTTGGGCTTAAGTTGACATGTGTCTTATTTCATTGTCTTTACATATCTTTGTAATATCAAACGGAATAACCAATAAACTATCACAGTCAGAAGTAGTTTTATTACATAATACAACAAACTGACTTTCATACTGCATACCTTTTGAAATGTGCACCATTGGCACCATTTTAGAAGATGGGCCAGTTCTAGAACAGATAACATATTACATATGCACACAGAGAAACAGTACTTGATCACTCTAGCACAGTGGTCCCCGAACAGTGGAGCGGACCCCCTTAGGGGGGCATGAAGGAACATTTGGGGGGGGGGGAGCGCAGCAGGGCCTGGACCAGTCCCCATGAGGGGTAGGGGGTGCCACCCAGCCCGGCTCTGCTCTCAGCTTTGTTCCAGCCCAGCTCCCGGCCCCACCCCCAGCTGCAGCCCTGGCTCCCTGCTCCCAACAGTGGCGTGGGGGTGCAGGAGGTAAAAAGTTTGAGAACCACTGATCTAGCAAGTGGATGTTATAGCATTATTTTCCAACTATCATTTTTCACTATCAACTCTTAATCTGGCATTAACGTTCAATTTGTTTAAGACGACATCATTCTAAGTGCTTTTTGTTATAAATATTTTCAGTCTCCCTTAAAAATAAAAAATCAGACTTTACAAGAACTGCTCTATTCTGCTCATGAGAATTATCTTATGTCTATAACTGTTATGAATCCAGAATGTTCCTGAAGCGCTTTACAAATTTTACTAAAGTGGATATAAGGATCATATCACACACACACACGCCTGGTCTTTTTGCCCATCACACAAGCATGGCCACCTCTGGTCAAATGGTTAACCCAGTGCACAATAATTTAGTGCAAGAAGTCAACACAACATCCATTTGCAACTATAATATAATACACTGAAATAGGAAAAACAATTATCAAAGTGTGCATTTGGTTAGGCTGGTGCAGCTAATGCCTTCACTTGCCAAGCTTGTAATCCAGTAATATACTATCACTAAATGTCTTACTCCACTGTGTCTCGTTACACTGGGGGTTTCTGTTACTCAGATTTTTTTTCAAAATAATCCCATGAGAAAGTATTATACTTACTTTACCAAAAAAAAAAAAAAATAATAAAATACAGAGGCAGAGAAGTGAAGTGAGCTCCAAACCACACAGCAAGCCAGTGGCAAAGGTGGAAACAGAACCCAGGAGTCCTGACTCCCTAGATTCCTATTCTAACCACAGCATGTTCTAGAAGCTATAGTCATGAAGTACTAGCATCAGACAAAAGCACCTTTTGGAAACACCCTAAAATTCACCAAGCATTTCAGTATACCTCTAACAGTGTGATGAAAATTATTCCCATTGTTGCATTATATTTAAAAACACTGAAATATATTTGAAATCTACAAAAAGAGAATGTTTATTTCAAAAAAGTTTATAATAGCTATGCAGCCATTATACATGCTAATTTTACTAGCAAAGTTCATTAGTGTTTCTGCAACAGAGACTAGGTAAGATTTTCACCAAGTTCAGCTAAAAATAGAATAGAATGTTTAAAAAAAAAAATACACTGAGCCTCTGAAATCCGCCTGAAAGCAGTGACAAAGACAGAGCACTGTTTCTCAGAAATAGAGCAAAAACTGAAGAGAAAATGAATTGTTCAGTTATTTCAATTGCAGCACTGTCTGTGTGTTTGTATAGGGACTCATACAGTGTGCCTTATATCTTGCTTGGAGCCTCTGGGACTACCACAAGAACAATCCAAAAACAATTTCTTTCCTCCGTGTACTCCAGCGTTTCTTCCTGTTCCTCTACCTCCCATACCTACTGCAATGAACCTTGGCTTCATCACTGGTGAAACATATTTCAATGGTTCCTTACAGGGTACCTTTAAAAGAGAGCAACCACATTCTCAGCTAAGCATTTTGTATTAGGCTTAAGCACTGTGGGTGTTAATCTTTCCTCACTATTCTTGCCAATAAGACATCTGTAAGGAGATGGTCACTTACTAGAACCTGTTGCCAGGAGCACATCCTGGAGACGGTCCTTATGGTTCCTTTTGGAGAAGACCTTGAATGCATCACAGTTCATGGCAAAGTGCCCTTCTCTGAAGCATAAAAAAGTACTTATGCAAATCCAAAGAAGGAAAAATAGGAAGACAAACATCTTAGGCAAGGTCCAAGGCAATTCAAACCAGCAAAAATTCAACCAAACAAGTGAAAGCTACTAAATTAAACTAAAATTAAAGCATGCACAACACTCAAATTACAATTACTTAATGTACTACTTACAACTTCCCTATGCAAAATTAACATGACTGAAAAGGAGAGGCTGGTTTCCATGACTACTTTCGCAGGCAAAAACAGGGGAATTGAGAGATTTAGAGAGGTGAAGGATCATTCCTCAGTTTATACATTGTAGCTATCGAGGAAGTTCCAGGATCCTCTCAACTATAGCTCAAAACAAAAAACCCACCGTTTACTGCTCAGTCACAGCTAAGCAAGTGACTTCATGGAGGCAACTTTATGAAGGATAACTGGAAGTTATCAGCATGGAGATTTAGTTAAAGCTATGTGAGTAGATAGTAACCCAAAGATACTTTAGTGATGCACTTTCCAGACATTCAAGAAAAGCTAGTCCCCCTGTGGAGCTCACAGTCTAAGGAGACAGGCAAGTAGACATACTTGATGAGACATGACAGGGAAGGCAGGATTTCTCATTACCAAACTGATGAACTGCACTCAAAAGCTAATTCAGTGCCACTCCACATTGGCTACCTCCACTATTTCTATTAGAACTTGCCATGAAATGTAAAGTCTTGAGATCAGTTTGGTGTTTCTCAATTACTGGTCCATGGACCAGCACCAGTGCCCGAGGGCTTTTCTATACTACCCACCAGATCACAATACTGTACTATCCGCTGGATCAGATTAGACACAATAAATCAACCGCCAAGGACTCTCCCATCAACTCCGGAGCAAGAGGTGCAGGCAGAGACAACGGGGGAGCATCAGCAGTCAATTTACTGCAGTGAAGACACCACAGTGAGTAGATCTAAGTATGTCAACTTCAGCTACATTATATCACCCCCGCAGTGTCCCCAGGCCTAAATTTGGTGTTTATTTTTGGTAACAAGGAGGTTACACCATATCTACACACATTTCAGCAATTAAATAATTTAGTTTACACGTATAAACTCTTAATTTTTACATATTGCATTATGCTAGAAACGCTGAATGATGCATTTCCAGCTTACGAGATAATGATAAATTTTTTACTTGTGATTTATATCAAGCTCTAGTTGGATGGAAATTCAAATTCAATTAAAAATACTATATTTCAAAGCGCTTTAAAATTAGTTAAATAAAGCTATCTTACATGTGTTGGATAAATAAGAGGAAAGTTTATCAAAATATGTTCTCCATTTAAAACTAACTGTTTGTACGCAGAAAAAGTATCATCTGCAATCAGTGAATTTAACTCTTTCTGGTCATGATGTCCTTCAAGATTTTAGAACTAGTAAATCTCATCCTCTCAAACCTAGTTATTATTTATAGATTGGAAGAGGAAACAAGCTCTTCTGTTTTTTTCAATGCCCACTGGTTTCTTAACTCTTTACTAACTTTTTCCCCCCCAAACAGAAATTGTAAAGTCTACACTGAACAGAGATATGTGCCTATATGTGCAAGAAGAAATATGAGCCAACTTATTAGGAATCAGAAAATACACCAAAGGCCTGTAATTTGTTTTTTAACTATGCCCACAAAGGAGTCTCTTATCCCACTGAATTCTCCAACTTCACATAATATTCTCAAGACAGGTTCAGAGTGCTTATTCTCTGTAACTCAAAGACAACTACAAAGGGCCAAACTATATTATAAATACACACAGAATTTTAAAAGTTTACAAGACACCTACTAGCCTGAGGATTAAACCTGCCAACCAGGGTGAGAAAGACCTGCAATTTAAATAAATACAATAGTTTTGTCTATTTACTATATACTGTATTTAGTTGCAACATTACAATTTTCTGTTCAATGAAGTTTAAAATGTTGCTGTTTTTCTTGGGGTTTTCATACCCTTCTTTCCCTTCCTGGCTTCACTTCCACTTTCTTCCCTGTATTCAATTAAAATTCATCCTTCCCTACATTGCTTTCAGTGTTTATTTCGTCTTTACTTCCTCTCCATGCACTCTGCAACCTCCCTTATATTTTCTGTCTTCCACAAGTTCTCTGCCAATCTCTTACTTTACACATATCCCACTAATCTTACCCCTCCTCTTTTTCTCCCACACAACCATATTCACACGCACCAGCATTTCCGCAATTTCAAGAAGATAACGTTGATCAGTTCACACATAGTTCAATTTAAGAAGGTAATCTTACAATCATACAATCTAGAAACCATTTTTTTATTTTTTAAGATGAAAGCTTATATTTTCTTGGAAACTTGCTACATGCCATGGGAAAGTGGATTAAGGATAGATAGATGTGCAGATGCAATACTGTATTTGCATAATATGGTGGGTATTTTTATTTTGTTTTCACAGAAACCTTTTATGTAGCTGAAGGAAATATAGTCAAGTTAAGCCTTAGAGCAATGATTCTCAGACTGTGGTCTGTGGAAAGCTGGCTGATCACATGATGCTGGCTTTCCTTATTTCCAGCTATTGAATCACATTAAAGATAACTGAACATACATTAAATACATGGAAAGGTAATATTAGAAAGTAAGCAATTGCTAAAAGGATACCACAGGGATGTTATGTGATCATCAGTAAGCAGGGAGATGTTCATATATCTCTCTCAAAACATAGCTCACCTTGTTAAGTTTGAGAACCTCTGTGTTAAGAGTGCTTACCTGGCACTCTCTTTAGGAATGCTCTCTATAGACTGGGTATACTTCCATAGTTTTCCTCATCCAGTTTTATTCCTCATTCAATAGTAAACTGGAGAGCAGTAATGCCCTGCTCTTTGAAAAACAAGTATTTCCTCCAAAATTCCCTCAAACCATTAACCTGCTAATGAGCAACCTGTCAGCTGTTAGATATGTCAAGCTATAGCCACTCTAAGCCAAGGCTTTAAAAAAAACCCACCAACACAAAATATTTATAATTGGTATATTTATTAAAATATAGCATATAAAGTTCCAGTAAGTGGTTTTCCATTCTACCTAAGTGAACTTGTGAAATTTTCTGGACCTCTGCCTCAAATGCTTATTGAAAAAACAGTCTACAAAAAATGTATTGTTTTAAATACAACCAGCAGCAAAATTTTAAAAACCCTTAAGAGATCACAGGCGCTAAAATGCAGTACTTCAAAGTTCTAAGATTTGCTTATAAACTAAATTCAAGATTATATTGCTTCCTTTAAACAGTTACTTAAATTTCTAAACTAGTCTGTTCTTCTCTCACACACAGGCACTAAATCATCACAAGAATTTACACCCCCTAGTTTTTTCACCCTTTTCAGCGTACTTTTATGCTAACTATTGCTAGAAGGCTCTCTGAAAGCTGTTCAAAACCTCTTTAAAAAAGCCACATTGCCTTTTTTTTGGGGGGGGGGGGCAGGGGGAGAATCATGCCAGACTTTCCTTTAAGGGGGATTGATTGTTTCACAAACAATAAGAATACAATAAAAAGTTTTCTGTGCACTGAGCCAATTTAGAAGTTTATTCTTTTGTGTGTGTACTTCAAATTTTCTTTTAAAATTAATTATTCCTTTACTAATTCTAGAGTAATTTTTGTTGCAGAAATGTGTTTTTATCTAAAATTTGGGTACGGAAAACATTATATGGAGAAAGAATGTATTCGATTTCTAGCACAACCTCATTTAACTATTGTCCTAACACTGTCTTTTCAATAATAGATCTTTTAAAAAAAGATACCCAGTGTGTAGACAATTTATTGAAAAATGGTTTGTTTCAAAATAGGCCACTTAAAGTAATATACTAGGGATGTGAGATTCTGTGTCATCTATCCATTAGACCAAGGGTTCGCAACTTTATGAAAACACCTTAGAGGGGTGTTTTTCCACCCTCACGCCCTCCCCACAACATACACACTTAGAGCCCCTCATCACCCCTCACAATAGTGAGAAGGATACTGCCTTGTACACCACTCAAATTTGGCCCATCTGTATCTCCATTATGACAGACAGGTACAGGTGTACATAGAGATACCCTCAAAGCAGAGGTATGGTGAGGTTGCAAGATAGGACAGAAAAGGTATGTGGGGAGCAGGACCTAAACTCTTCCTCTGTAACTGACTAGATGTCCAGTTGGAAGCAAACCAGTGGCAGCCCATTCAATAATGGCTGGATACCCAACCCCACTCCTCCAATCCCCAGGGTGGGGTGGGAAGGGCCAGTCCCCTGCGCCTTAGAACTGGTCCCAACTCAGAGACCTCTGTAAGCCCTATGGAGGGCTGGCGCTGCCAGGGCTCCTCTGGCCCATCCACCCCCAATCATGCAGTAAGGCAGCCATGGAAAGCAAAGTCCTTAAGGCTGTGCAGGAGCTATTGCTGTGCGACAGGCCTGGCCTGCATCACCTGCCAGAGGTGCAGCAGCACCTGTGTAAAGTGTGAGGTCAGCAGAACCAAGTGCAAGCAGCAGCAATTGGCATGGAGCTGGTGCAGTGAGTGGAGTGAGACCACCAAGGAGCCCCGCCATGACCCACATGGGTTCTCAGCCCTGTTGTCCTCCTCATCCATTTCCACAACTCCCTCCCACCCCCCCTAGGCCTGGCAGGGCGCCAACCAGGTCAAATCTGAGTGGTGTTATGACCTCACGTGCCAGGTTGCAATGCCATTCGCTCAAATTTGCCCTGGCTACCCCACTATTGGTGATGGGGTGGGAAGGCCAGGCCAAATGTCAGTGAATGGCATTATTGAAACCTTGTTGTGCCCCCCCCCCCCAGTTGAGAACTTCCATGCTAACTGTTGTGATCACACACACTTCCTGTATATTAATAGTACTTGGAATGAAATCCATAAAAGGAAGGACATTGAGAATACAGGTTCTCATTTCTCCAGAGCCCCACACGCTGCCTTCTGTAACACAACTATGACAACAGACAATCAGGCATGGTTCAGAAGCCAGTCCTGAACTCTAAATTTGTTTTGTTTTTGAAAGCTGGAATCAGAACTTCACTAGATCTTATCTACAGGGAGAAGTTGCATCAGTTTAACTTAAACAGGGTTTTCAACCTCTTATTTTGGTGTAAGAATAGCTTATTTCAGTTTAGCCTAGGTTGATTTCTCATCAACTTAAACTACACTGAAAAAAGTCTGGTTTTAAACAAAACAGTGAGTGTCCACACAACCATTAGCATCAGTAAACTAAAGCAGTTTTAAAAATAAATAATCAAACCTTAAATCAAATCAGTTCAACTTTCTCAGGCTGTCAAAGCCATACTTTAAAGTATAGTCGTTTTGTGTAACCAAGACCAAAACAGCTGTGAACAGATCAGTAACAGGAAAGAAGCTCCATCTATGGTGGTATTAAAATTCAGCTGTAGTAATGTACACACTGACAATCTGTTAAAAGCTGATAGATCACATGCTTGCTATAGACAAATATGGTTGCATATTTAGTCATATTACAATCCAGACACTACAATGAAAATGTACCTAAACACATCTGTCTAGAAATGATTAGGCATATGTGGTAACATTTTCATAAGAAATTGTGTAAAACTGCTCCAGGAAGTGTTATTTTCTTAATTAGGTCCAGCATCATTGCACCACAAAGCAACCTCTGAAGCCACAAGGCTACATTTTTCCTTATACTTATTTAAACATTGCAAAATAGTTTCATAGAAATTGGTAAGACCGACCATTTTTTTTGGTCTAGACAAGTTTTTACAAGGAAGTTTTAGATCAGTGGTTCTCAAACTTTTTTTTTTTTTTTTTTTACCGGTGACCTCTTTCACAAAGCAAGCCTCTGAGTGCAACCTCCCTTATAAACATATTAAAAAGTGTTTTTACTTTAACATTATACATGCTGGAGGCAAAGCGGGGTTTGGGGTGGAGGCTGACAGCTTGCACCCCCCCACCCCCGTAATAACCTCGCAACCCCCAAGGGGTCCCAACCCCAGTTTGAGAACCCGTTTTAAATCCTTCAGACCATTTATAACTGAAATGCTGACTCTGCACAATGACAACATAGCTATAATAAAGGCTCCTTTGCCACATTAAATAATAACCAAATAGCATGCTAATTAACTTTCCAGTGAACTGTCTGTATTCCCTTCAGATTTCCTCTGGCTACAAGTATGATAATCAGGAGAACAAAGACTTTGGTACAGCCACCAAGGAACCAGTAAATCAGATCTAGTCAATATGATTCTGTTACACTCATATAGGGGTATCTCTTGGTTTGTTTTAAATATTGTACCCCAAATAGGAAGGTTTTTTCAAAGTGTTAAAAATCACATTTCTGTGCAAATTCACTCCTTCAGTCTTACAGACGCAAATATCCTCTACAATATGATTGTTTTTAGGCAAACCAGTTTACCTTTTAATTCCCACTTCCTCCCAAGCCTCTCTGGACAGTGGTTTCTGGCAATGCATCAGTCCCTTTTATCCCAGTTTCTTTTTATAATCCAGGGTCATGTTTCCTTTCCCATCTCATGTGATGTGCTGGACTGAAGCTCTGCCACCATGGTTAGTGCAGCCCACTGCCAAATCCTCTCTCATACCATGCCATGCCAAACCATAAGAGATCATTGTACCCTTCAGTGTTTTAAACCTTTCATTCTGCACCTTTCTTTGATTTGCAGAGAAATCATACCGTCACTCAAAATTGAATCTTGCATTTTCTTAAATATGCTTTGCAAAATTTTTCTGCTACATTATGAAATGCAATATAAACACTTTCAGAAGGCTAAATTTTGCACAAGGAGAAAAAGAAAATGATTTGTGATGGCTTTATCTTTTCAGTTGTCCTTACTCTCAGCCAAAATCTATTGTACCTTCCCACACCTCCAGTTTGCAAGACTGCAGAGTAGAAAGCTAGCTATTTGACCAGCAAAATTAAAACCCCATACACTTCTCAAGCTATAAGAATAAAAAAGTGTTTACTCTTTCCAACCATATCGAGGACCTTAAATATCTTGGCTCCTTTGAACCCGTGACTCTCTGGGAACCCCCAATTCTTACCTTCCAAAACTGCAAGCACTACTCCCCCCAGACGTCTCACTCACAACTCCATGTATCCTACTCTCTAGAGTTTCTGACGCTTAAGGTCTTTCAGCCGCTGCTCCTGGGGAACCCAATGTGTTTCCACCGGCTTAACATTCAGCCTCCCCCGATCACGCTGGTAACAGCACGCCACCCTTCACCCCACTGCCTTTTCTTCCCATAATGAGCCACCCAGACGATACCTCCCCTTTGGCTGCCTAATTCTCTTCCAGGGCCTCGTAGCACTCTGCTCCCAAGCACACCTCGCCCCAATGCACTACCGCCTCTTTCTCCTAGTGCCCCCACTTCCCGCCCCCAACCCACCACTCACTCTTAACCTAGGCCAGCCCCTCCCCCATTCTACTTTCTCCCCATCCCTCGCCTATTTCCGACCGCCCCCATCTAGCCCCTCTCACCCGCCCCCCCCCACTTTTAGCGCCCCCCCAACACCGCTCACCTCCTCCTCGCTCTCGTTGCGGAAGCACAGGCAGGCCGCCCGCTTCTTGTACCCGTCCCCGTCGTAGGTGCGAGTCTGGTTGGACTTGAGCTTCATCATCCTCCGTTCTGGGGAAGGGGGGCCAGCGACGGGGCTGAGTGGGGGGCGCGGCGAGGAGGCGGAAGGGGCTCGGCGCTAAAGGGGTAGGCCCAGGCCGGGGGAGGACACCGAGGATGGGGCGCTGTGGGGGGCGCAAGGCCTGGGCTCCAAGAGGCCCGGTGGGGAATAAGGCGGGGGAGGGGCGGTTCTGAGCGGGGTGGGACCCGCCGGGCTCCGGCAGCGGGGACTGAGGGGGCCCGCCTCCCAGGAGAGTCTCTCACACGCCGGGAGCCTCCGCTACACGCTGCTAGCGCTGCCGCCTTTCGCCCGCCTCATCCCCCCCGTCAGCTCCGCTAGCCCTGCCGCCGCCGCCAGCTCTCCAGCCGCCGCCAACGACGACTGCAACGCCATCTTGGGGCACGCTACGCAAACGGCGTAAAGGCAGCGGGCGGGGGCAGCTGATGCGGCTGCAGCGGCCGCTGCGTAACCGGCGTGAAGAATCGGCCCCCGTTGGTACGCAGCACGAGCTCTACTGTAAGCACGCGGGGTAGACCAACGCCAGGAATAGGGACGGTCTCACGCACTTTACGGCCGCGGTGGGGGGCGGAAGCTGACAGTTACGCAAGTTGTGCAGGTAGGAAGGGCAGACAAAACGCTAGGTGCTTGGCGTAACTTTTTGCCCATGGCTGGCGGCTTGACGCAAAACACTTGGCTTAACTAGAAAGAATACCTGTCTTGCAGAGAGAGCGCTACGCTAGTAGCGCTGCGATAGTTCCATTGTAGCAGCCCTGAGCACTAAGGGTGGGAGGGACAAAGGTGGCTTCAGCCAGCTGGGCTGGGGGAGAACAGGCTCTGGGGGTGACTCCGCGGGGGGGGAGTGCCTCCTGCAGTGCTAGTCCATTGAGACCCTTAACCAGAAATATCCCCCCCCCTCAAGAAAAAGCTAATAGGGGACCCCCTTGAGCTGCTTAGGAGCCCCTGCTCACTTGTTTAGTCTGTTTATGCCAAGCCCTGGTCCTGCTGCTCGCTGTCTCCTGTTTGCCTGGGAAATTACCAGGAGGGAGTCAGCTACTGGCCATCCCCCTGTACCTTGTTGGGGGGGAGGGGTGTAGGGATGAGGGTGAAACAACCTGCTTTCAAGGGGAGAGGAAGAAGAACTGGCCCAGGGTGATATATGAAGAAAGGTACCCACACCCAGTAACTCAAGAGCCAGCTGAATTCCTGGCCCATGCATTGCTTCTTTCCACCCTAGAAGCTCAAAGTACTGCACCCAGACCTTAATGAATTACAGGTGGAGCACAGGCAAGCCACCCTTCAATGGGGCTGGTTGCAGTATGTAGTTAGGTATTTATAGCACACCAATCACCACTGAAACAGGTGCCTCCTACCTGCAGCTCCAACAGAGGCTTCCCTGGCGACATCTGCATTAGATGCCCTGTGCAACTGCAACTTAAAGGGGGTGTTTAGACCTATTGCAGGTTAAGTCATATATACTAAGCTTAATTTATGGTAGAAAAATACCTGTGCCACCCCCCACCGCCAAATTCCAGTTTTGGAACTACCACACCAGCTGCCCTTAGAACACAAAGCCCAGCAAGAAGCACATGACAGCTGGGTGGGGTCAAAGTATGCTTAATGAAGGAGATCCAGCAACACAACAAAATTCCTGATCTTAAGGAGAATCCAGAGTCCAACCACTCTGGAAAGCTGAAAACCCTCCCTCTGGTAAAACCTTTCCATCACGAGAATGACACTCAGAAGACTAGGTGGGTGAGATAATATCTTTGGACCCATAGCCTACAACTAGATGGCATAACTCAGAGCACTGACACACCCATCTAGCAAATTAACCCCCTACTTACAAAACAAATACAGAAGGGGTAGAGAAAAGGGGGAATTAAAGCAATCTGAAAAGTTCCCAAGACTCCACTAAGGATTTTGATATTGATTTTACATGGAAAACAGCTAGTTAGTGTGGGGATGGGTGGCAGCATAAATCCCTAAAATAGATCATGGGCAGTAGAGGCAGCTAAATGTATGCTGGACATGGTGTGAGTACAAGGACAAAATACATTTCAGTAACATTGGTTAAAACACAAATCAAGGCAATTTTCCTCCATAGAGAGCATTTCTCTCACTGCTTCAGTAATAACTGAACTACACTTAACTGGAAGTAAAGGAGCTTAAGCTAGCAGGGCCCCTGCTTTAAACAAGTGGGTCCTGCTAGCAACACACTTTCAACAAAAAGTCCTTCTCTCTGGTCTGGCTGAAGCTTTTGCTCAGCTCTCAGAACAGGAGTTTGACCACTTTCAGGGCAGACTACAAGGCTCATCTGTTTATGAAGAGTGCCGGAGGAGGGGTGGGGGAAAAAGCTAGTTATACTATTGCTGTTTAAGGAAGAATGATTAGTGTTACTAAAATATTTTGGTATATAGTTTTGTAATTTGTTTGTCCATGGGCCAAAAGCACAGGCTAGGTTAAACATGAGTGCTTTATTTTTGAATAGTTTGTCATCTATCATCTAATTCACTTGTATATCCTTTGACTATAAAGCTAAACTGGTGCAGTT
Organism: Chelonoidis abingdonii; assembly: GCF_003597395.2. Classification (NCBI taxonomy): domain Eukaryota; kingdom Metazoa; phylum Chordata; order Testudines; family Testudinidae; genus Chelonoidis; species Chelonoidis abingdonii. Next base: position 19,269,699 of record NC_133772.1, read on the forward strand.
CATTGTTTTGCCTGGTGTTATGTTTCTCACAATTCTGTAAATTGTCTTACAAAACAAAACACTCAGTTAAAAAGGTGTTAATTTTCATAACAAGTTAACACACCTTGTGATTTTACTGGACTAGGGCTTAGGAGCCCCTTGTGGTAGGTACTAACTGTAAAGACAGTTCTTGTCCCACACTATTTACAATCTTAGAAAAAGAAGAAACATTTACACTTTCCTGAGGGTGGGATCCCTTCAGTTGAAACTTCCCTGGCTAACTTTGTCAGCATGACTTGCTAGTATACAGGAAGCTAGCACAGACAGCAGAAGACATGGGTGGTGTTCTCATGAGCTGTTTTACTGAATGAACAAAACGCTGGAGCACAAGTTAGAATTTCCTATTGTCTTTACATCCTCATGTATTGCGTTTCTGTAGTCTAGACAGAAAGTGACAAAGGTGTGTATGAATGGGGGCAAGTCATGGTCTGCTAGGACAGGATGGAGTCTCCCAGTCAACTGGAAATGATAGAAAGTGTTGTTGTGCCACTTGAGAGTTTAGGGTCCCTGAGAAATCTAGAAGTCTTCTACTAACCTCCAATTGACGGACTGTAGGTATTTGCCTGTAACTACAACAGGAGGTTTGTCATAGTACAGAAATATTTCACAGTGCAGAAAAGCTCCAAGTGGATAGGTGGCTAAGGACAGAAGAGAGGTCCACCAATGATAATTTGGTTGATTTTTTGGGGGGGGAGGAGGGAGTGTTGAACAAACCACCTGCACAGCAACAGCTCCTGTACCCTTACTCCTTCAAGTTTAACTATGCCCCTCCTCCATGACAACTTGTACTAAGTTTTGTGACAGCGCCGTGAGTTTTAAGATGTCATGACAAATCAGTGCCCCTACTAGAGCTGGAGGAGGCTGAAGTATTACAGCCCCCTTGCAAAGAGCTTTCCTATGCCCACCCCACTTTTACCAAGATGCAGCTCGAACCAGCTTGTATCTCTCCAATAAACGTCTCTCATCCAAGCACTAGATGAAAATCTCAATTACTAGTCTGCTGAGCCCCTCCAATGTCCCAAGGTGGACTTTTTATCACTATCACTATCAGGAGGAAGACTGACGGGAAAGTTATTAGCTAGAAGAGGTGACAGCACAGTACCAGGAAGTTCATTTTTAATTGTCAGAGTGTTGAATCACTTCTAGTACCGTACTTCAAGGTCAGCCTTCACTAGTGCATTCTGCTTTTTATCAGTATTGGTTTCATACTGAGACATTCACAAACATTGAGATTTTGTACCCCGGGAAATCTCAAAGTGACACTGATGAGGGTTTAGATTAGAACAGTGGTTCTCAAACCTGTTGGTCAAACCCCTGTTATAACAGGGTTGCTAGGACCAGTGTTAGACTTGCTGGAGGTCTGGGGCTGAAGCCCTCAAGCTACTGCTTCAGTCTCGCTTAAGGTCATGTAGCAATTTTTGTTGTCAGGAGGGGGTCCCAGTGCAATGAAGCTTGAGAACCACTGGATTAGGAGAATCCCCTGAAATGGATTCAAGTGCAATTAAGTCTGTCACGTGCAGCTAATGAAATAAGATGAAAGCTAGCTCTGGAAAAGACAAAGGTGCATCTCTGATTAAATGCAGTCCAGACTAATGCTCAAGTTACCATTTGTGAAGTTACATTTCAGACATCAGCATCTCACAAGTTAGTGGTACGTTTAGATGAAGCAGAGAACACATGATGTGAACAGGCAAAATAAAGCATCAGTTGAATAAGCATATGCATCTATCTAGTCAGTCTACAGTTACAAAGAATGAGGTATCACCAGCTAAGATGGGCATAGCTTAGAGACTTGATAAGATTCATTTTACATCTGCCACCATGTACCACGATTTTAGTATACACTAAAAAAAGGCAGACAATAACTATGTCCACTACTGACTCAGAAGAGAAAACAAGCAGGATAATCGTGTTAAACTACAGTAGTTACATAGGATCAGTAATCAATCCAGAAATGTTAACCCACAGTTATTTATTATGCAACACCACCACTGGCTAAAAACAAACAAGGAAAGATCAAATGCTACTATAATGACTGGAAATGTTTGCTTGCTAGGCAGGTATCTAGGCTATAAAGTGTATCATTAGACCCAGGGGTTAGGGAATCCATACTTTGGCTGTAATTTAATAGCAGTAACTTGGCTACATTGTGATCTACAGGCTTCAGTTAATGCAGCTGGAACTCTTGATTTAAAAAAGATCAATGAAAATTCAAATGCAGCTATCTCTAATTAACCTTCCATAAGTGAAAGTGACCACCTGCTATGACATCAATATACTCTAGTTTTATAAAACACTGCTCCATCTCATTTCATCCCCATCTCTAAGAACACCTTCTTCACTGGGGTGTTTGTGGAGATTAATTTCTTAGTGTCTAACTTCTGCAGTGTTAAGACCACTTTATAATACACACACTCAAAGCCATTCAGGTATGCATTCTATTACAGTATGTGACTATCTCATAAATTTGCATTAGAATGACATCTACTGGTGTGACTCTGTATTGCATACAGGCCTAACTCAACTATCAATTGATCCAAACCATCAGAATCAATCAATCTAGAAAGTAATAGATGCAAGTCTTTCAAGGAAACTCTTGAAGTGTTCTTGGGCTAAGACAGGTAAACTCTGCTAAAATACAGGAACTTGGGTTTCCTCCCCACTGTTCAACTGTGTATGAGCATAACACAGCTACACTTCTTTACAATTGTTTGATTTCCCTGCAAGTAGCAGCTCATGAATTTGATGGCTCCAGTCAGTTAATCAGGCCCTCGATTTGCTCAGCACCTGAAAAACTTGCCCTTCCTAAGTGTGGTGTTTGCAACACAAAATTATGCAGCACATTAGAATATTGGGGAAGTAAATTAACTTCCAAACACAAGAAATCCTGTAGTGATTGTGGAGTCTATCATATCTGTTTTAATAAAAGCCTCTACCTGAGAAAGATTTTTCAGTTTGCAGCACAAGACAGTCACAGAATCCAGACCTCTTGCTACAGAATCTAGTTTATACTTGCCAGAGTAGACATCTATAGCTAGGCAGTCAATTCAGGTCACAAACTAAAAACAGACACGAAATAATTAAGGGAACATATCCTGGGTGCATAAGCAAAATTGCCTTGGAGAAATGGCTGCTTGTCCCCCATATCTGGCACAAAACTAGGACAACTCAATTTTTCTATTTTTTGCTAAGCAACATCAGAGACCAGAGACCATCCTGTTTTACTGTAAATGATTACCTACACACTATGATCTCAAACAAGAGATCATTGACCTTATGAGAACTTTGTACTTTAGGGAGCAGCTATGGATATCCCATATTTTATTGTCCTTTCCCCGTGAGTATTGCAAACCATGCCAAGCTGGCGCAGAGTGCTTGCCACGGGGGGCGTGTGTCGGGTGGGGTTCGGTTTGGGGGGGCATGTGTCAGGGNNNNGGGGGGGGAGAGGAAGAAGAGAATATCAATAATCATGAAGGGCTGGGTCCTCCAACCTTTTTAATGTAGTTAGTTCAGTCTCACACATGATTCTTCCTAAACTAGGTGCATTTTAGCTGCTTCAACTTCATATTACCCATAATGCAAGATCAAGTTCTATAGGTGAGTCAAACCAAGTTGTCTTAATGAAAGGAAGGCCCCATATTAACAGAAACCTACTATGGGTGCCCCTTTACTGAAAGCATAAAGGGTACCACTGGTACTTCCAAGCTACCATGGAACCCAAAAGGCCATGTTCTCCTCCGGAAAGAACCATCAGCCTCACTACCAAATCCTGCAGCAGCAATCACCTCTCCCATCACTGCTGTGAAGTCAGACTGATTTCCCAGGACCTAGTCTACTTCCCATAACCCATTTTCTAATCAGGATTATCTTCAACTCTGTCATAGCAGGAGCCAGAAGGCTTAGTGGTATACGTTGTTGTTTTGCTTCTCTCTCATATTAGCTTCCACACATTCAAATGATACAAGGAAGCAATGAGATTTTCACCTATTTTATTATACACAAAAACATGACCAGAGAATTCTACTGAGGAGGCTGACCACGTCCACGACCGAATCCACCTCTCTGCAAAACAAATAAAAAACCAAAAACACACAGCATTAGAAGTTTGGCCATATCAGCAATTGAAAGTAGCACATAGCTACCAAATCAAATATTAAGTACATTCCAAGTGCACTGAATCATTGTTTCCCCGATGTGGAATTCTGTACTTGAATCACAAGGAGAACCATTCATTTTGCCTGCCTTACCTATCAAGTTCAGTGAATAAAGACTTAAGGACTTGTTTTTCAAGTTAGTTACCATGTGTACTGAGAGAAAGATGGAACTCTCGCTTGTCAAAACACAGCTCCTGGCTTTATAATCTATGGTGTGGCCCAAAGCCCTGCTGACCCAAAGTCTGACAGACTAGGAATTCAACCCACCTCTCTACTGTGATTTTAGTGCAGTGGTTCTTAACCTGCGGCCCATGTAACACCCTCAGGGCCGTAGAGGTTGTCTATATATTGTGTGGATGTGGCCCACAACACAGAGAACTGTGCATGCAGCCCACAATGGTAAATAAGTTGAGAAACACTCATGTATTACCTCCAAGCTAGTCTGCCTAAACTAATGCTCTATCAAAGTGCAAAGCAACCCCTTCATCAGGAGCTCCCACAGTGCTTCACAAATACTAAGCCTCCATCACACTTCTGAGATGAGGTAAGGGATATGGAGGTTGATGTGCTAATACAAGTGAATTACCGTACACCTTCAAATTTAAGATAGATGGGGAGGATAACAGATCAAGTTGAAAACTGAAGGAAAATTTAGCATGACAAATTCCAATTGCAACTTGAGTATTGTGGCAGATAAACAAAGCTACCACTTTTCCAAAAACTGTGCCATAGAAGAATCAAATCACATATGATCATGGCCTCTGTAGTTTTCTTTCACCTGAAAGATCAGACACATACACTGGGGGCTCTCTACCCAGTACTGATCAAATGATCAGTATCACCTCAGAAAACCTTCAAGGAACACTCATGTGCTGCCTAGCCAAGTAATTATCTCAACCAATGCTGTTTAGCATGTGAAGTCTGATATGACAGTTGTTTAAGTGGTGTAACTGCAGGTTCAAAAGGAGCTCCATCGATAGGTAGTGCCTTATGCCATTGGAACGGCAACTGCCAGCCATTTAAGGTAGTGAATAAGTGATGAATGCATTGTGAAAATATCTCATCTCTTCCAGGTAAAGCTTTAGTTAAAGCATTTCTAAAGCTTTAATTTTTTATTTATTTATTTTTAAGTTCCCTACCACCTTCTCTCAAATGCAGATACTCACAAATTGGAATTCAGTAGCTGCTCCTGCACCAGCCTCAGCCTTTTTGTCAGCACCAACTGGGAAGAGAGAGAGAGAGAGAGAGAAAGGACTATTCTAGAAAACTACAAAACAGAGAGAATCTACTGCCTGGGCTTTGAGTAGAAACTCTTATTTAGGACAAACTGTCTTTAGCACTATCAAATGTTTAAAACCTTGGGATGCGCACACCATAGGCTACAGATAGCATTGTGGAAGTTATCTTTTTTACTGCAGTTTCAAGTTATGGCAATAGGAAACATTACGCCACATGGGGAAAAAATCCAACAACCCAGCTTACCATGTAAGCATAACTGCAGCGCAGTGGGACCATATTGATAGAGACCCTAGAATCACCAGGGAAGTGGAGGCTTGAGACCTCAGACATTCACCACAGAAATTAGCATGTTGTACATCTAAAACACTGAAGACATTTTTATAGAAGAAATGTAAACTGCACAAGTGACAAGCTGTCTGATTAACTCATACTCGTGCTCGATAAGATACTTACGTGGAGCAGTACTGCGTCTGTAGGTATCTCTATCAGCCTCTCCCCGAGTAAGACGAGCAGGGCGTTCACCTTCCAGACCTGCGAGTCACAACAGCATTGTCAATCCAAGGAATCCAATCTAAAGAGGCCTCTATTATGCTACAAGTGTGATGGTGTGGGGAGGCTTTGATAAAGGATCAAAGGGACATATTATATGCTCAGGCCTTATCAGGCCACAAATGCAGGCAACTAAATTTTAAATGCAGTTCTCTATCATGACCACCCTACTAGACAGTCTTATAGATCAGTATCTCTCAAACTTTCAGGAGTCTGATTTGTCTTGCATACCCCAAGTTTCACCTCCCTTAAAAATGACTTACTTACAAAAAACCAGACAAAAATATTTCCTCATTTTTACCATATAATTATAAAACAAAACTGAAATATAAATATTGTACTTACATTTTAGTGTATAGTATATAGAGCAGTATAAACAAGTTATTGCATGAAATTTTAGTTTATACTGACTTTGCTAGTGCTTTTTATATAGCCTGCTGTAAAAACTAGGCAAATATCTAAGTGAGTTGATGTAACCCCTGTAAGGCCTTTGCGTACCCCTAGGGGTATGCATACCTCTGGTTGAGAACCACTCTTAAAAAACACACCAACAGTGTTTGAACAATACAAATCCAAATATGTAGCCGCTTGCAGGGAGCCCCCAAGGTGAGCCCCACCAAGATCCAGCATCCCACATCCCCCCTACACCCCAATCCCTCCCAGAGCCCATGCCCTGCTTTCCAAACCCCTGGTGGTTGTTCCTCTGCCTAAGAGCAGCAGGGGGATGTTGCCACTTCCAGGGAGTCACTCGGAGTCAGGTAGGGAGCCTTGCCAGACCCACACCAACTGGACCATAGACCGGACTTTCAGTGAAGATCAGAAATGTGGGTTTATAGAACTTTCCAATTGGTAAAGTGCCAGATAACAAAGCTTTTACTTATTTGATTGCCAAGTTTCTGACCAATACAGATACTGCTAAGTTTTTACCAATCCTGAATTTACAACACACTTTCAACTACATTGAGCTGCTAGCCACGCCAACTGCAAAACCAGCTTCAAGTAAAGGCTAAAATTGAAGGTTATGATATAAAGAACACATCATGGTTGTGTGTTTATTATGCCTGACAAACACACACTTTTCCCCAAAATCCCAACTGTACAGAATTCTCTCTCCAGCCCCAAATATTTGATTAAGCATGGGCAACAAAAGTATCTTAGGTCTTAAAAATGAGGTAATTAGTAAACTTAAGAAAAGGTGATCTAAAGTAACAAAAATAAATTAAACTAAATAAAAGAGGGCCAGATGCTTCCAGGGAAGGAAGCAAGAGGCAGAGCTCAAACAGAAGCCTGATGGGACTTGACAGCCTTTGAAACCTTGGGCAAACCCTACTGTGAGTACTTAAAGATGAATGTCTCCTTCACCAGTGGCTCTCAACCTTTCCATGTTACTGTACCCTTTCAGGAGTCTGATTTGTCTTGCATACACCCATGTTTCACCTCACTTAAAAACTACTTGATTACAAAATCCGACATAAAAATACAGAAGTGCCACAACACACTCCACCTGAAAAATTGCTTACTTGCTCATTTTTAACCATTTAATTATAAAATTAGTCAACTGGGATATAAATATTGTCATTGTATGAAATTTTAGTTTGTACTGACTTCGCTAGTGCTTTTTATGTAGCCTGTTGTAAAACTAGGCAACTATCTAGATGAGTTAATGTACCTCCTAGAAGACCCCTGGGGGTACATGTACCCCTGGTTGAGAACCACTGTCCTACACCATCAAGCACCAATGCTTTATTGTTGTGCCAGTGAAGGCTGGTGGTGGATAGCTCACCACAAACTGACATACAGTTTCAAGCATATTGAGAAATGCACAGCTCCCTTATTGTGCCTTTTAGGGCTTGGCTACACTTGCAAGTTGCAGCGCTGGTGAGGGGGTTACAGCGCTGCAACTTACCAGGTGTCCACACTTACAGAGCTCAGCCAGCGCTGCAACTCCCTTCCTGCAGCGCT